>NC_069504.1:873980655-874181274 GCF_027579735.1 Bombina bombina
TAAGGATACCAACGTTCAAAATGGTAACTGTAAGGACTATCTTGCCTTTTGTTCAGCAAGGGCATTATATGTCCACAATAGATTTACAGGATGCATATCTGCATATTCCGATTCATCCAGATCATTATCAGTTCCTGAGATACTCTTTTCTGGACAAGCATTACCAGTTTGTGGCTCTGCCGTTTGGCCTAGCTACAGCTCCAAGAATTTTTACAAAGGTTCTCGGTGCCCTTCTGTCTGTAATCAGAGAACAGGGTATTGTGGTATTTCCTTATTTGGACGATATCTTGGTACTTGCTCAGTCTTTACATTTAGCAGAATCTCATACGAATCGACTTGTGTTGTTTCTTCAAGATCATGGTTGGAGGATCAATTCACTAAAAAGTTCATTGATTCCTCAGACAAGGGTAACCTTTCTGGGTTTCCAGATAGATTCAGTGTCCATGACTCTGTCTTTGACAGACAAGAGACGTCTAAAATTGATTTCAGCTTGTCGAAACCTTCAGTCACAATCATTCCCTTCGGTAGCCTTATGCATGGAAATTCTAGGTCTTATGACTGCTGCATCGGACGCGATCCCCTTTGCTCGTTTTCACATGCGACCTCTTCAGCTCTGTATGCTGAACCAGTGGTGCAGGGATTACACAAAGATATCTCAATTAATATCTTTAAAACCGATTGTATGACACTCTCTAACGTGGTGGACAGATCACCATCGTTTAATTCAGGGGGCTTCTTTTGTTCTTCCGACCTGGACTGTAATTTCAACAGATGCAAGTCTTACAGGTTGGGGAGCTGTGTGGGGATCTCTGACGGCAAAAGGAGTTTGGGAATCTCAGGAGGTGAGATTACCGATCAATATTTTGGAACTCCGTGCAATTTTCAGAGATCTTCAGTCTTGGACTCTTCTGAAGAGAGAATCGTTAATTTGTTTTCAGACAGACAATGTCACAACTGTGGCATACATCAATCATCAAGGAGGGACTCACAGTCCTCTGGCTATGAAAGAAGTATCTCGAATTCTGGTTTGGGCGGAATCCAGCTCCTGTCTAATCTCTGCGGTTCATATCCCAGGTATAGACAATTGGGAAGCGGATTATCTCAGTCGCCAAACGTTGCATCCGGGCGAATGGTCTCTTCACCCAGAGGTATTTCTTCAGATTGTTCAAATGTGGGAGCTTCCAGAAATAGATCTGATGGCGTCTCATCTAAACAAGAAACTTCCCAGGTATCTGTCCAGATCCCGGGATCCTCAGGCGGAAGCAGTGGATGCATTATCACTTCCTTGGAAGTATCATCCTGCCTATATCTTTCCGCCTCTAGTTCTTCTTCCAAGAGTAATCTCCAAGATTCTGAAGGAATGCTAGTTTGTTCTGCTGGTAGCTCCGGCATGGCCTCACAGGTTTTGGTATGCGGATCTTGTCTGGATGGCATCTTGCCATCCGTGGACTCTTCCGCTAAGACCAGACCTTCTGTCGCAAGGTCCTTTTTTCCATCAGGATCTCAAATCCTTAAATTTAAAGGTATGGAGATTGAACGCTTGATTCTTGGTCAAAGAGGTTTCTCTGACTGTGATTAATACTATGTTACAGGCTCGTAAATCTGTATCTAGAGAGATATATTATAGAGTCTGGAAGACTTATATTTCTTGGTGTCTTTCTCATCATTTTTCTTGGCATTCTTTTAGAATTCCGAGAATTTTACAGTTTCTTCAGGATGGTTTAGATAAAGGTTTATCCGCAAGTTCTTTGAAAGGACAAATCTCTGCTCTTTCTGTTCTTTTTCACAGAAAGATTGCTAATCTTCCTGATATTCATTGTTTTGTACAAGCTTTGGTTCGTATAAAACCTGTCATTCAGTCAATTTCTCCTCCTTGGAGTTTGAATTTGGTTCTGGGGGCTCTTCAAGCTCCTCCTTTTGAACCCATGCATTCATTGGACATTAAATTACTTTCTTGGAAAGTTTTGTTCTTTTTGGCGATCTCTTCTGCCAGAAGAGTCTCTGAATTATCTGCTCTTTCTTGCGAGTCTCCTTTTCTGATTTTTCATCAGGATAAGGCGGTGTTGCGAACTTCTTTTGAATTTTTACCTAAGGTTGTGAATTCCAACAACATTAGTAGAGAAATTGTGGTTCCCTCATTATGTCCTAATCCTAAGAATTCTAAGGAGAAATCGTTGCATTCTTTGGATGTTGTTAGAGCTTTGAAATATTATGTAGGAGCTACTAAGTCTTTCCGAAAGACTTCTAGTCTATTTGTTATCTTTTCCGGTTCTAGAAAAGGCCAGAAAGCTTCTGCCATTTCTTTGGCATCTTGGTTGAAATCTTTAATTCATCATGCCTATGTCGAGTCGGGTAAAACTCCGCCTCAAAGGATTACAGCTCATTCTACTAGGTCAGTTTCTACTTCCTGGGCGTTTAGGAATGAAGCTTCGGTTGATCAGATTTGTAAAGCAGCAACTTGGTCCTCTTTGCATACTTTTACTAAATTCTACCATTTTGATGTATTTTCTTCTTCTGAAGCAGTTTTTGGTAGAAAAGTACTTCAGGCAGCGGTTTCAGTTTGAATCTTCTGTTTGTTTTTCATTAAACTTTATTTTGGGTGTGGATTATTTTCAGCAGGAATTGGCTGTCTTTATTTTATCCCTCCCTCTCTAGTGACTCTTGAGTGGAAAGATCCACATCTTGGGTAGTCATTATCCCATACGTCACTAGCTCATGGACTCTTGCTAATTACATGAAAGAAAACATAATTTATGTAAGAACTTACCTGATAAATTCATTTCTTTCATATTAGCAAGAGTCCATGAGGCCTGATTTTTTTTTTTGTGTAAAGCACAATTATTCCAATTCCTTATTTTATATGCTTTCGCACTTTTTTCTTATCACCCCACTTCTTGGCTATTCGTTAAACTGATTTGTGGGTGTGGTGAGGGGTGTATTTGTAGGCATTTTGAGGTTTGGGAAACTTTGCCCCTCCTGGTAGGAATGTATATCCCATACGTCACTAGCTCATGGACTCTTGCTAATATGAAAGAAATGAATTTATCAGGTAAGTTCTTACATAAATTATGTTTTTGGGACTGTTTGTGAGACGTCTTCTCCGTTTTTCTTGTAGGTCTAACGGAGCGGCGCAATTTTATTATTTTCAGAAACATAGGTTTGGGTTAAAAATGAAGTGCGATGTTAGAGAGAATTTCGTGCTTCATTTGCCTGTTGTTGCCTAGTCTCCGCCTCCTTCTTCACAGTGAAGGTGAGAGGCGCCATTTTTGGCTATAGTTTGATCTGGTCATGTGACCCACACTTTCTTAACTGCTCCGTCGGAGATCTGAGCAGCGTTGGGCTCGGCCTGTATCCAGAGAGCTCTGGTCAATAAACATTTGTGAGAGTAATTGTGGAATGTTTTAGAGATCTAAGTTTTTTTCATAATTACGGCTAATGTGCAAAAATAAAAATGTTACACTTCATTTTTTAATAGATCATGCCTTCCTTATCCCTTGCTGGTATGCCATAGAATATTTTTAGGCTTATTCTATAGAGTTTATATCTCTGTACATAGGGGTAGTCATCCTGGGTGGGAAGTTATTCCAGGCTAGGACTATCTAAAGCGAGTGTTATATTCTTAAAGTGATAGTACGTTTTAATGAAACGTTTTCACTTGTGGGGCATTTGTTCAGGTTTCTGTACCTAAGAAGAAAATGTGTATTTTCATGCTCTTCAGATATATTTTTGTTTGCCTTTTGTCTAACACTCTGGATTTTAAATATTGATGGTCATTTTTCTTTTATATACCACTTTGGTTAGAGGTAGCATTCATTTGTATTTGGAACAGGGATAGCTAAGTTTGTTTGGCAAACATTTATGTCTATTATATTTTGGAGGGCAGATTGTTGTGGTAAACTTTTGTCTCTCATGTTACATAAAATATATATATATGACTTCCGGGAGGCGGAGCTGTAGAGTGGAAGCAAGGACAGAGAGCTCCGGACAAGCGATAGTAATAAACTATTAAAAAACCGCTCAATCAGCTCCAACGCACAAGCCTTACATGACCCCTAGTCCTTAACACCTTGGACAGGTCAGTGTTGGCCAGAGAAGCGTGTGGGGGAAATTCACCGCCCCGGCACCCGGACAGACAGTACATCAGTGGCGCGAAAGCGCAGCAACCATCTCGCCCGCACAAGGCATAGAGGCATAAAAGCGACGATACCGGAGGAGTGCAAAAAGGCAAAAAAGATAGTGGAGGAAATCGCCCGGTACCCACAGTGACAGTGAGTAATAAAGAGACCATTTGACACACAGCCGAAAGACCCACGTGGCAAGGGTAACACATTATAGCAGGGTGAACGGAACTGCAACTTAAGAGAACCACGCTATATATTGCAAAAAAGACACTAAAAACCCTACATATATTTGTATCAGAAGGGACACTGGCCAGAAACAAAGGGACAATATACCCAGAAATAAAAATCACTTGAAGGGGTAATAGCGCAAAAGCCACGCAGCGCACAGAATTTACAGGCCCCTACACAGACATCAGGTGGAGAGAAAGGACATACAAGATAGAGAGCTGGGCAGAAAGGTCATTATCCCTAAAACAACTCCCTTACTACACATAGCAGCAGGGATACGAAGGGGGGTGCAGCACAGCAAGGGGATTGGGCCCTGGGAAAGGAAAAATTAATCATTGGAAAGGAGGTAATAGATTCACAATCAGTAATGATGACGCCATGTGAGGAGTAAAACCCTATGGCCTGAACCCCCCCCAATGCCCCAATACACCCTCGCCTGAACAAGCACAGCGACATTCCTATAATGGTGAAGACCAAGACCTCATTGAGAGACTAACACAACCTACCAGGACTACAGATACTCCTACAGGGCCAATTACACAAGGGGTGCAGCCGAGCAAAGGGGCATACATATATCCCTTAGAACTCTCACTAACCCGATTCCTGTTTTAATAAGAAGCTCAATTGTCAGACAACTGTATGCAAAAATATTATCATAGCTTCAAAAAAAGAACAGAAACCATGACATCCAGGAACAAAACTGCAGAGCGCAAAACAAAGCACTTGGCAGAAATACATGCAGAACCCAACAATGAAGACGCAACATTTGACTCTCAATTACATGACACTCACCCCATAGTCTCTCAGTTGTCAGCGTTGTTCCTCCCAAAGATTGAACAGCTCCAAAATGGGATGGATTCACTTTCGTCTGAATTCAAACACTTCTCAACAAGATTGACACAAGTTGAACAAAGAATCTCAGACACAGAGATCAGACAACGGGATACCAACACGAACGTCACACAACTTCAGAGACAAAATTCTATACTGCTAGCAAAAGTGGATGACCTGGAAAACGGGTCGAGGAGGAACAACTTGAGGGTTGTGGGGTTGCCAGAGTCAGTTCCAGGCACCGAACTGATACATTTTGCAGAGGTTATATTACCACAAACACTACAAATTCCAGAAGCCAACATTCCGTGTGTAGTGGAAAGGGCTCACAGAGTAGGTAGGATGAGAGAAATGGACAATAAAGATGCACCACCTCGGCAAGTTATGATAAAATATTTAAATTTTAAAGACAAAGTACAACTGTTGAGAGCATACAGACAAGTTGGACCTATCCAATATGAGGGCAAAAAACTACACGTCTTTCAAGACTACTCAGCAGATGTGACCAGGAAGAGGAGAGAATTTTCCCCATATTGTCGACAATTCATAGAAAATGGAATCCCAGTGGCATTATTATACCCAGCAAAACTCAGGATTCAAACACCTCAGGGCCCAAGACTCTTTGACTCAACGAGCCAAATACAGAAGTATCTAAGACAAGCTGCAGGAGGTGGAAACCAGCAGGAAGAAGAAGAGCACGACCTACCGGTAGAGCAGTAAAAATAACAATGTATCAACATCCCTATAGGAAAGGTTTCATACAAGCAAGGCAAGACCTGCTATAGGACTGGTAGAAACACCAAGAGCAAAAGGAGAAGAAAGACCAAAGGTCTTCACCTAAGGACTTAAATAGGACACAGCAATGAATAGTTATAATAAGTATCACAGTTCAAGTTATTGGGGGGGGGCTTGTTACTTAATTGTTATTTAATAGATATATCGTTTTCTGCAAAGTATACGAAGGCTGGGTGTTGGGAAACTAAGGTAATCAAGACAAGTTATTGTTTAAACTGTTTTTCTTTTATCCTCGACAAGCAGGTTGGACTCCCCTGGGACTCAGCTACAATTCACAGAAAAGGAAAATAAGTAGGTCATAAACATCTTTAAATACTTCTGGTGAACACAACAAGGGTAAGCGTTTACTAGACGAACACAAATACCATACAAACATACATAAAAGATACATTTCATTCATAGCACAATGGCACTAAATCAGATCAAGATAGTAGCATGGAATGTGGGTGGGGTCACGTCACCCGTCAAGAGAAAAGCAATTCTTAAATATCTTAAAAAACAAAGAGCAGACATTGCAGTGTTGGAGGAGACACATTTATCCCAAGGAGAACACCGGAAACTCCAACAAGATTAGGTGGGGGAGGTCACCTTCACACCATATGAAGCTAGACGAGCAAGAGGGGTAGCCATTCTATTCAGAAAACAATTACCATACAAGATAACATACAAGGAAATTGACAACGAGGATAGATATATCATTCTAAATATAGAAGTGGAACAAACGACATTTACTCTATGTGGACTGTATGGCCCCTTACACAGGAAGGCTGAGTTTTGGCAAACATTACAAAGAAAACTACTGACTCATACAGGGACACAACTAATAGTGGTAGGTGACTTCAACATCGCACCACAGGTACCAGCGGACAGATTCCCCAACCCAGACATTCCAGGGAACAAAAAACAGCCAGCCATATACTGCAAGAGAGACACAAGGATACTGAACAAATTTAAGAGGGCATTGAAAGTGACAGACATCTGGAGGGCAAGGTACCCAGACAGTAGAGACTACACATGCATATCCCCATCTAAGCAGACACTATCAAGGATAGACTTCTTTCTCACATCATCCACTTTGAGCACACAGATTATGGACACTAAAATTGATAGTCACACTCTCAGACCACGCACCAATTTCCATGACCATGACGATAGGGCCCAGGCGACCCAAAAGAGAGGGTTGGAAATTCCCATACTATTTGTACAGAGATGCTAATCTGCTAAATCATCTCAAAGGAGAATGGCTGCATTATGCAGAAGCTAATAAAGCACATATGACAACACCGGCCCTATTCTGGGACACAGCTAAGGCGGTTTTAAGAGGAGTCATAATGTCATACGCATCAGGGGTTAACAAGAAATACAAACAAAGGGAGGACATACTACTAAGACAAGTCACGAACGCATACAATAAATATCTTAGAGCCCCGAACACAGAGAACAGGCAAAAGTATACTGAAGTTAAATTACAAAGGGACACATTTTTGATGCAAAATGCTAAAGGCACCATAACCAGAGCCAGGGCACGTTTTTACAGATATGGCAATAAGATAAGCAGCACCCTAGCCAACATTACAAGGTTAGTGAGAAAACCTAACATAATACAGACACTGAGGGTCCAGGACAAAACTTTAATCACGGAAGATGAAAAGCAGCAGGCATTCAGCGAATACTACTCAGAACTATATACACCACATTCAGTAGACGGAAGACACAGAGATCAGTTTTGGGAAAACATTAAATTACCCCAAATCACGGAGGAGAACCTTCAACTATTAAACGCACCAATCACAATACAGGAAATACATAAGACAATAGGACAATTACCACTAAATAAGACAGCAGGACCTGACGGCTTACCCAACGAATTCTACAAACTGATGAAAGAGGAAATATTGGCACCACTAGTCACGCTATTTGATAAGATAACAGGAGGGGAGGAGCTAAGTGACAGATTTACAGAGGCACATATCTGTGTCCTTCCAAAACCAGGTAGGGACCCCACAGCCAGGGAATCATATAGACCCATATCACTATTAAATAGTGACTACAAAATTTTCACAAACATTTTGGCCAACAGGTTAGCTATCATACTACCATCCTTGATCCACAACGACCAAACAGGGTTCATCAAGGGCAGATCATCAGTCCTCAACATCAGGAAAGTACAATTAGTTTTACAACATTACTGGAACACTAGAAAGGGAGGAAAAACAGACAATCCATTACAAAAAGCATGTATGCTGGCGATCGACGCGGAGAAGGCTTTTGACAAGGTGCTGTGGGAACATTTATTCCACACGTTGACTAGATATGGAATTAGGGGCTCCTTCTTCGGGTCGGTCGCCAGCATTTATAGATCAGCTCAGGCAGCAGTAATCATAAATGGCACACTCTCTCCAAGATTCCGACTGGGAAGGGGGACGAGGCAGGGCTGCCCCCTGTCCCCCCTCCTTTTTGACTTGGCCATGGAGCCGCTAGCATTCAGAATTAGGACTGACACACAAGGAATAAGGGTGGGGAAGGCGACATTACACCTA
Organism: Bombina bombina; assembly: GCF_027579735.1. NCBI lineage: Eukaryota > Metazoa > Chordata > Amphibia > Anura > Bombinatoridae > Bombina > Bombina bombina. The sequence goes on from NC_069504.1 coordinate 873,989,171, forward strand.
TCCCTGTACGCAGACGATATGATAGTATTCATATCAGACCCAGAAAGGGACACACCACGACTAATGTCTATTATTGAGGACTTTAGCAAAATCTCGGGGTACCAAATTAACAAAGATAAGAGTGAGATCTTGTGGCTATCTCCATCTGGCTATAAAGAAGACCTAGGATTTAACTTTAAAATACTAGAGGACACTATTAAATACCTGGGGATTAGTTTATCAAAGGACCCAGCCAGATGGTATGCACTTAACTATAAACCGATAATTAACAAAATTATAGAGGATCTGGAAAATTGGAAGGCATTACCGATATCAATGTCAGGTAGAATTAGCCTGATAAAAATGATCCTGTTTCCTAGACTTATGTATCCCTTCCAAATGCTCCCCATGCTATTGCATAAGAAAGATCTGAAACATTTAAACACACAATGGGCGAAGTTTATATGGTCAGGGAAAAAACACAGGCTTAGCCTGGAGAAGATCATGTGTTCGGTTCATGCAGGAGGCTTTGGCCTACCGAACCTGGAACTATACAATTGGGCCACAACTAGCAAATACGTCTTGGACTGGCTAAGTAACACAAACCATTTCACACACAAGGAAATAGAAAGCAGTATGGTTCAGCCATGGGCATTAGCTATGTTACCACACATGGAAAATCACAAATTACGCACATGGTCCAAGGACTTTCCAATCTTTGGGGAATCAGTAAGGGCCTGGACGAAAATGTGTAAGTGGATGGGGGTATCACATACACACACGAAATTTATACCCATGGGGGGGAATCCTGACTTCCCGGCAGGTCTGACGACAAAGCCATTCCAACAATGGAAAGACATAGGCTTACACACTGCTAAACAGTTGGTGTCGGAGTCCACAGGGCTGATCCATACATTCCAAGACCTACAAAAAGAATACACACTACCTAGACAACACCATTTTGCATACTTGCAAGTCAAACACTACGTTACACAATTACAGAAACACATAGATTTCACAGATCATACTGACCCGATATCAAAACTGGTTGCTCGAACATCCCAAGGGGGTCACTCTGTTTCCCCAATATACAAAATGCTGATAGAAAAGCCAAACCAAAAGCACAAGGCAAGCCTGGGCGACAAATGGTCAGACATACTGCAGACACCAATTTCGGAGGAACAAATTACAGAGAGTATAGAAAAAGTCAGGAGAGCCACCATAGGAGCAGACATAAGGGAGATGCACATCAAAACGATTCATAGGGCACATATCACCCCCAGATTATACAGTAAATGGGTGAAGGACACAGAAAATGTATGTGTCAAATGCAGACAGCCAGACCCTGAATATATACACCTACTTGAGACTTGCCCAAGACTGACAAAATTTTGGGCCATGACGGAAAGATGGATAAACAAGATGTGCTCCACACAGATTAAACTAGATGGGAAAGCTATAGTACTTCTTGACATCACAGCTAAACTAGGCACACAGAAAAGACTTATATATAACATAATCCTTACAGCAAGGAAATTAATTCTCAAGGAGTGGAGGAAGAGGGAACCGCCAACACTAAGACAGCTCAAAAGTGCGCTACGGCAACAAATGATAATAGAACAGTTTGATACCATGAGTGATGTAAAAGATAGGGTAAAGGTTTTCATGAGGAAATGGGAGAGGTTGATCCTACAACAGTCAACAGAGATACAAAAACAGATATTACACCCATTCCGCAACTCAGAATACATATTAGCTGCACAACTGAGAGGGGAATGGAACATACTGTAAACACTACAAATTGAAAAAGCGAGTCCCAGGGGGGAAAGGAGTCCACTGCTGAACATTAAAGTGTGGAGGTAATTAACTGCAGAATACTAACAGCAAAGTATAATAACGGGCAAGAACTTGTACCAACCTGAAAGACACAAAACGTTATACATGCAGAAATGATAGGAGAAGAAGGGGAGAGGAGTATAAGGAGCCTCAGAAAAGGAGGGGCAGAGATAGAGAGGATAATAGAACAGGGGAGATGGTTGACGTTAAATAGGGGAGGGGGCGAGATATAATGAAAAGAGGGGAGGGCAATTCAGCAGAAAAAATTTGATCATAAGTTCTGTTGTTGAAAGTATAACATGTTTTTCGATTCTATTGTTATCACGTGACTAAAAGTTTGTGAATGCGAATGCTGTTGGAATTGTCACCCAATAAAAATCTTATTTTAAAAAAAAAATAAAAATATATATATATATTTTTTAAATAACGATATGCATTTTTCTTATCTGCGGCTTTGTCTGGTGTTTGTTTGTTTTTTATAGGGAAAATACAAGAGGACATTAAAGTTTTTTTCATATAGTTAGGTTCTGTTCCACATTCTGCTACAGAGATTGTTCTCTCGCCTAAGTCTGGTGAGGAAGACTCGCAGGTAGTTTCTGAGGGTGAAATCTCAGATCTGGACAGTTTAATTTCTTCATTTGATGCTGAAGTTATCTCCTTCAGATGTATGCTTGAAATACCTTGTGTATTATTAAAGGAGGTTTTTGGCTAATTAGACGACAACGATACTTCCTTCGTTGTCAACCCTTGAAAGTGATATCAAGATATTTTTGTTAGGGGTAGTTCAGGGTGCCTTTCCTCCTGTCTCCAGTCCTTTTGGAATTCTCCTATTGCTGACTTCTTGAATGCACGGTGTCCTATGTAGAAGGGAACTTTTCTACTTTGGTGAAAGCTTGTGGGGTCATACCCAAGAGTTCGATGGATCGCTACGATCCTCTAAGTTCATCAGGACAATATCCTCTAAGTTCATCAGGATAATGCCTTGTCTTATTACAGTCTTGACTGGATACGAAAGGTCCTAGATCCCTAAGGAGCTGTTGATATAATACTCCAGGGTTTCGATTTTGAATTCAACCCCTTCCTCCCAGGAGCAGGGTTTGCCTCTCAAGATTATCTGCAGTCAGATAAGAAGTGAGGTGTTTTCATAATATGTTCAGGATCTTCCTCCCTAGGAGTGATTGTCCAGTTCCAGTTATGGAACAGGGGTTTGCATAATTCCATTCTGTTCGTGGTTCCAGAGGGAACTTTTCGTTCTAATTTAGAACTCAATTGTCTAAACAATTTCTCAGAGTACTGTTCTATATGGAGGCTATTCTCTCCATTCTTCCTTGGTGCAGAGGGTCAGTTTATTATGACCTTAGACCGAACGGAGGCATATTCTCAGGTTCCCATTTTAAGGGTTTTCTCTTGTAAGGTGTATCCAGTCCACGGGTTCATCCATTACTTCAAAGTCTAAGCTTCTTAACATCCCCTTCAAAGGACAGACCCTATTCGGGCCGGGCCTGAAGGAGATCATTTCTGATATTACTGGAGGGAAAGGTCACGCCCTTCCTCAGGATAGGTCCAATAAATTAAGGACCAAACAGAATAATTTTCGTTCATTTCGAAACTTCAAGAGTGGCGCAGCTTCAGCTTCCTCTAATGCAAAACAAGAGGGAAATTTTGCCCAATCCAAACCAGTCTGGAGACCGAACCAGGCTTGGAACAAGGGGAAGCAGGCCAAAAAACCTGCTGCCGCCTCTAAGACAGCATGAAGGAGTAGCCCTCGATCCGGGACCGGATCTAGTAGGGGGCAGACTTTCTCTCTTCGCCCAGGCTTGGGCAAGAGACGTCCAGGATCCCTGGGCATTAGAGATTGTTTCCCAGGGATATCTTCTGGACTTCAAAGCTTCATCTCCAAAGGGGAGATTTCATCTCTCACAATTATCTGTAAACCAGATAGAGAGGCATTCTTATGTTGTGTTCAAGACCTACTGGTTATGGGAGTGATCCACCCAGTTCCAAGGGAGGAACAGGGGCAGGGCTTCTATTCAAATCTGTTTATAGTAACCAAAAAAGAGGGAACTTTCAGACCAATCTTGGATCTCAAGATCCTAAACAAATTTCTCAGGGTCCCATCCTTCAAGATGGAGACTATCCGAACCATCCTCCCTATGATCCCGGAGGGTCAATATATGAAGCCCCCTGGCAATGTTGGAGGTTTCAAAGATAATTCTATGGGCAGAGATTCACTCTTGCCATCTCTCAGCTATCCATATCCCAGGAGTAGAGAACTGGGAGGCGGATTTTCTAAGTCGGCAGACTTTTCATCCGGGGGAGTGGGAGCTCCATCCGGAGGTATTTGCCCAGCTGATTCAACTATGGGGCAAACCAGAGCTGGATCTGATGGTGTCTCGTCAGAACGCCAAGCTTCCTTGTTACGGGTCCAGGTCAAGGGATCCCCAGGCAGCGCTGATAGATGCTCTAGCAGTGCCCTGGTCCTTCAGCCTGGCTTATGTGTTCCCACCATTTCCTCTCCTCCCTCGTCTGATTGCCAAGATCAAGCAGGAGAGAGCTTCAGTGATTTTGATAGCACCTGCGTGGCCACGCAGGACTTGGTATGCAGATCTGGTGGACGTCATCCCTTCCAACATGGACTCTGCCGCTGAGGCAGGACCTTCTACTCCAAGGTCCATTCAAACATCCAAATCTAATTTCTCTGCGGCTGACTGCTTGGAGATTGAACGCTTGATTTTTATCAAGACGTGGTTTCTCAGAGTCGGTCATTGATGCCTTAATTCAGGCTCGAAAGCCTGTCACCAGGAAAATCTATCATAAGATATGGTGTAAATATCTTCATTGGTGTGAATCCAAGGGTTACTCATGGAGTAAAGTCAGGATTCCTAGGATATTATCCTTTCTCCAAGAAGGATTGGAGAATGGATTGTCAGCTAGTTCCTTAAAGGGACAGATTTCTGCTCTGTCCTTCTGCACAAGCGTCTGGCAGATGTTCCAGACGTTCAGGCGTTTTGTCAGGCTTTAGTTAGAATCAAGCCTGTGTTTAAACCTGTTGCTCCGCCATGGAGTTTAAATTTAGTTCTTAAAGTTCTTCAAGGGGTTCCGTTTGAACCTCTGCATTCCATAGATATCAAGCTTTTATCTTGGAAAGTTCTGTTTTTGGTAGCTATCTCTTCGGCTCGAAGAGTTTCAGAATTATCTGCCTTACAGTGTGACTCCCCTTATCTGATCTTCCATGCAGATAAGGTAGTTTTGCGTACCAAACCTGGGTTTCTTCCTAAGGTGGTATCTAATAAGAATATCAATCAGGAGATTGTTGTTCCGTCACTGTGTCCTAATCCTTCTTTAAAGAAGGAACGTCTATTACACAATCTCGACGTGGTTCGTGCTTTTAAAGTTTTATTTACAAGCTACTAAGGATTTTCGTCAAACATCTGCATTGTTTTTTGTCTACTCTGGACAGAGGAGAGGCCTAAAGGCTTCTTCTCTTTCTTTTTGGCTGAGAAGCATAATCCGTTTAGCTTATGAGACTGCTGGCCAGCAGCCTCCTGAAAGAATTACAGCTCATTCCACTAGAGCGGTAGCTTACACATGGGCTTTTAAAAATGAGGCCTCTGTTGAACAGATTTGTAAGGCGGCGACTTGGTCTTCGCTTCATACTTTTTCTAAATTCTACAAATTTGATACTTTCTCCAACATAGGTGTGTCCGGTCCACGGCGTCATCCTTACTTGTGGGATATTCTCTTCCCCAACAGGAAATGGCAAAGAGCCCAGCAAAGCTGGTCACATGATCCCTCCTAGGCTCCGCCTACCCCAGTCATTCTCTTTGCCGTTGTACAGGCAACATCTCCACGGAGATGGCTTAGAGTTTTTTAGTGTTTAACTGTAGTTTTTATTATTCAATCAAGAGTTTGTTATTTTGAAATAGTGCTGGTATGTACTATTTACTCAGAAACAGAAAAGAGATGAAGATTTCTGTTTGTATGAGGAAAATGATTTTAGCAACCGTCACTAAAATCCATGGCTGTTCCACACAGGACTGTTGAGAGCAATTAACTTCAGTTGGGGGAACAGTGTGCAGTCTCTTGCTGCTTGAGGTATGACACATTCTAACAAGACGATGTAATGCTGGAAGCTGTCATTTTCCCTATGGGATCCGGTAAGCCATGTTTATTCAGCAAGTAAATAAGGGCTTCACAAGGGCTTATTAAGACTGTAGACTTTTTCTGGGCTAAATCGATTCATTATTAACACATATTTAGCCTTGAGGAATCATTTTATCTGGGTATTTTGATATAATAATATCGGCAGGCACTGTATTAGACACCTTATTCTTTAGGGGCTTTCCCAAAGCATAAGCAGAGCCTCATTTTCGCGCCGGTGTTGCGCACTTGTTTTTGAGAGGCATGGCATGCAGTCGCATGTGAGAGGAGCTCTGATACTTAGAAAAGACTTTCTGAAGGCGTCATTTGGTATCGTATTCCCCTTTGGGCTTGGTTGGGTCTCAGCAAAGCAGATACCAGGGACTGTAAAGGGGTTAAAGTTCAAAACGGCTCCGGTTCCGTTATTTTAAGGGTTAAAGCTTCCAAATTTGGTGTGCAATACTTTTAAGGCTTTAAGACACTGTGGTGAAAATTTGGTGAATTTTGAACAATTCCTTCATGTTTTTTCGCAATTGCAGTAATAAAGTGTGTTCAGTTTAAAATTTAAAGTGACAGTAACGGTTTTATTTTAAAACGTTTTTTGTACTTTGTTATCAAGTTTATGCCTGTTTAACATGTCTGAACTTCCAGATAGACTGTGTTCTGAATGTGGGGAAGCCAGAATTCCTATTCATTTAAATAAATGTGATTTATGTGATAATGACAATGATGCCCAAGATGATTCCTCAAGTGAGGGGAGTAAGCATGGTACTGCATCATTCCCTCCTTCGTCTACACGAGTCTTGCCCACTCAGGAGGCCCCTAGTACATCTAGCGCGCCAATACTCCTTACTATGCAACAATTAACGGCTGTAATGGATAATTCTGTCAAAAACATTTTAGCCAAAATGAACACTTATCAGCGTAAGCGCGGCTGCTCTGTTTTAGATACTGAAGAGCATGACGACGCTGATAATAATATTTCCGAAGGGCCCCTAACCCAGTCTGATGGGGCCAGGGAGGTTTTGTCTGAGGGAGAAATTACTGATTCAGGGAACATTTCTCAACAGGCTGAACCTGATGTGATTGCATTTAAATTTAAGTTGGAACATCTCCGCATTCTGCTTAAGGAGGTATTATCCACTTTGGATGATTGTGACAAGTTGGTCATCCCAGAGAAACTATGTAAAATGGACAAGTTCCTAGAGGTGCCGGGGCTCCCAGAAGCTTTTCCTATACCCAAGCGGGTGGCGGACATTGTTAACAAGGAATGGGAAAGGCCCGGTATTCCTTTCGTCCCTCCCCCCATATTTAAAAAATTGTTTCCTATGGTCGACCCCAGAAAGGACTTATGGCAGACAGTCCCCAAGGTCGAGGGAGCGGTTTCCACTTTAAACAAACGCACCACTATACCCATAGAGGATAGTTGTGCTTTCAAAGATCCTATGGATAAAAAATTAGAAGGTTTGCTTAAAAAGATGTTTGTTCAGCAAGGTTACCTTCTACAACCAATTTCATGCATTGTCCCTGTCGCTACAGCCGCATGTTTCTGGTTCGATGATCTGATAAAGGCGGTCGATAGTGAGTCTCCTCCTTTTGAGGAGATTATGGACAGAATCAATGCTCTCAAATTGGCTAATTCTTTCACCCTAGACGCCACTTTGCAATTGGCTAGGTTAGCGGCTAAGAATTCTGGGTTTGCTATTGTGGCGCGCAGAGCGCTTTGGTTGAAATCTTGGTCGGCTGATGCGTCTTCCAAGAACAAGCTACTTAACATTCCTTTCAAGGGGAAAACGCTGTTTGGCCCTGACTTGAAAGAGATTATCTCTGATATCACTGGGGGTAAGGGCCACGCCCTTCCTCAGGATCGGCCTTTCAAGGCAAAAAATAAACCTAATTTTCGTCCCTTTCGTAGAAACGGACCAGCCCAAGGTGCTACGTCCTCTAAGCAAGAGGGTAATACTTCTCAAGCCAAGCCAGCTTGGAGACCAATGCAAGGCTGGAACAAGGGAAAGCAGGCCAAGAAACCTGCCACTGCTACCAAGACAGCATGAAATGTTGGCCCCCGATCCGGGACCGGATCTGGTGGGGGGCAGACTCTCTCTCTTCGCTCAGGCTTGGGCAAGAGATGTTCTGGATCCTTGGGCGCTAGAAATAGTCTCCCAAGGTTATCTTCTGGAATTCAAGGGACTTCCCCCAAGGGGGAGGTTCCACAGGTCTCAGTTGTCTTCAGACCACATAAAAAGACAGGCATTCTTACATTGTGTAGAAGACCTGTTAAAAATGGGAGTGATTCATCCTGTTCCATTAAGAGAACAAGGGATGGGGTTCTACTCCAATCTGTTCATAGTTCCCAAAAAAGAGGGAACGTTCAGACCAATCTTAGATCTCAAGATCTTAAACAAGTTTCTCAAGGTTCCATCGTTCAAGATGGAAACCATTCGAACTATTCTTCCTTCCATCCAGGAAGGTCAATTCATGACCACGGTGGATTTAAAGGATGCGTATCTACATATTCCTATCCACAAGGAACATCATCGGTTCCTAAGGTTCGCATTCCTGGACAAACATTACCAGTTCGTGGCGCTTCCTTTCGGATTAGCCACTGCTCCAAGGATTTTCACAAAAGTACTAGGGTCCCTTCTAGCTGTGCTAAGACCAAGGGGCATTGCTGTAGTACCTTACTTGGACGACATTCTGATTCAAGCGTCGTCCCTTCCTCAAGCAAAGGCTCACACGGACATTGTCCTGGCCTTTCTCAGATCTCACGGATGGAAAGTGAACGTGGAAAAGAGTTCTCTATCCCCGTCAACAAGGGTTCCCTTCTTGGGAACAATAATAGACTCCTTAGAAATGAGGATTTTTCTGACAGAGGCCAGAAAAACAAAACTTCTAGACTCTTGTCGGATACTTCATTCCGTTCCTCTTCCTTCCATAGCTCAGTGCATGGAAGTGATCGGGTTGATGGTAGCGGCAATGGACATAGTTCCTTTTGCGCGCATTCATCTAAGACCATTACAACTGTGCATGCTCAGTCAGTGGAATGGGGACTATACAGACTTGTCTCCGAAGATACAAGTAAATCAGAGGACCAGAGACTCACTCCGTTGGTGGCTGTCCCTGGACAACCTGTCACAAGGGATGACATTCCGCAGACCAGAGTGGGTCATTGTCACGACCGACGCCAGTCTGATGGGCTGGGGCGCGGTCTGGGGAGCCCTGAAAGCTCAGGGTCTTTGGTCTCGGGAAGAATCTCTTCTACCGATAAATATTCTGGAACTGAGAGCGATATTCAATGCTCTCAAGGCTTGGCCTCAGCTAGCGAGGGCCAAGTTCATACGGTTTCAATCAGACAACATGACAACTGTTGCGTACATCAACCATCAGGGGGGAACAAGGAGTTCCCTAGCGATGGAAGAAGTGACCAAAATCATTCTATGGGCGGAGTCTCACTCCTGCCACCTGTCTGCTATCCACATCCCAGGAGTGGAAAATTGGGAAGCGGATTTTCTGAGTCGTCAGACATTGCATCCGGGGGAGTGGGAACTCCATCCGGAAATCTTTGCCCAAGTCACTCAGCTGTGGGGCATTCCAGACATGGATCTGATGGCCTCTCGTCAGAACTTCAAAGTTCCTTGCTACGGGTCCAGATCCAGGGATCCCAAGGCGGCTCTAGTGGATGCACTAGTAGCACCTTGGACCTTCAAACTAGCTTATGTGTTCCCGCCGTTTCCTCTCATCCCCAGGCTGGTAGCCAGGATCAATCAGGAGAGGGCGTCGGTGATCTTGATAGCTCCTGCGTGGCCACGCAGGACTTGGTATGCAGATCTGGTGAATATGTCATCGGCTCCACCTTGGAAGCTACCTTTGAGACGAGACCTGCTTGTTCAGGGTCCGTTCGAACATCCGAATCTGGTTTCACTCCAGCTGACTGCTTGGAGATTGAACGCTTGATTTTATCGAAACGAGGGTTCTCAGATTCTGTTATCGATACTCTTGTTCAGGCCAGAAAGCCTGTAACTAGAAAGATTTACCACAAAATTTGGAAAAAATATATCTGTTGGTGTGAATCTAAAGGATTCCCTTGGGACAAGGTTAAGATTCCTAGGATTCTATCCTTCCTTCAAGAAGGATTGGAAAAGGGATTATCTGCAAGTTCCCTGAAGGGACAGATTTCTGCCTTGTCGGTGTTACTTCACAAAAAACTGGCTGCTGTGCCAGATGTTCAAGCCTTTGTTCAGGCTCTGGTTAGAATCAAGCCTGTTTACAAACCTTTGACTCCTCCTTGGAGTCTCAATTTAGTTCTTTCAGTTCTTCAGGGGGTTCCGTTTGAACCCTTGCATTCCGTTGATATTAAGTTATTATCTTGGAAAGTTTTGTTTTTAGTTGCAATTTCTTCTGCCAGAAGAGTTTCAGAATTATCTGCTCTGCAGTGTTCTCCTCCTTATCTGGTGTTCCATGCAGATAAGGTGGTTTTACGTACTAAACCTGGTTTTCTTCCAAAAGTTGTTTCTAACAAAAACATTAACCAGGAGATAGTCGTGCCTTCTTTGTGTCCGAATCCAGTTTCAAAGAAGGAACGTTTGTTGCACAATTTGGATGTTGTTCGCGCTCTAAAATTCTATTTGGATGCTACAAAGGATTTTAGACAAACATCTTCCTTGTTTGTTGTTTATTCCGGTAAAAGGAGAGGTCAAAAAGCAACTTCTACCTCTCTCTCTTTTTGGATTAAAAGCATCATCAGATTGGCTTACGAGACTGCCGGACGGCAGCCTCCCGAAAGAATCACAGCTCATTCCACTAGGGCTGTGGCTTCCACTTGGGCCTTCAAGAACGAGGCTTCTGTTGATCAGATATGTAGGGCAGCGACTTGGTCTTCACTGCACACTTTTACCAAATTTTACAAGTTTGATACTTTTGCTTCTTCTGAGGCTATTTTTGGGAGAAAGGTTTTGCAAGCCGTGGTGCCTTCCATTTAGGTGACCTGATTTGCTCCCTCCCTTCATCCGTGTCCTAAAGCTTTGGTATTGGTTCCCACAAGTAAGGATGACGCCGTGGACCGGACACACCTATGTTGGAGAAAACAGAATTTATGTTTACCTGATAAATTACTTTCTCCAACGGTGTGTCCGGTCCACGGCCCGCCCTGGTTTTTTTAATCAGGTCTGATAATTTATTTTCTTTAACTACAGTCACCACGGTACCATATGGTTTCTCCTATGCAAATATTCCTCCTTAACGTCGGTCGAATGACTGGGGTAGGCGGAGCCTAGGAGGGATCATGTGACCAGCTTTGCTGGGCTCTTTGCCATTTCCTGTTGGGGAAGAGAATATCCCACAAGTAAGGATGACGCCGTGGACCGGACACACCGTTGGAGAAAGTAATTTATCAGGTAAACATAAATTCTGTTTTTGCTTCCTCGGAGGCTATTTTTTGGAGAAAGGTCTTGCAGGCAGTGGTGCCTTCCGTTTAAGTTCCTGCCTTGTTCCTCCCTTCATCCGTGTCCTAAAGCTTTGGTATTGGTATCCCACAAGTAATGGATGAACCCGTGGACTGGATACACCTTACAAGAGAAAACAAAATTTATGCTTACCTGATAAATTTCGTTCTCTTGTGGTGTATCCAGTCCACGGCCCGCCCTGTCACTTTAAGGCAGGTGTTTTTTATTTTTAAACTACATTCACCTCTGCACCCTATAGTTTCTCCCTTTTTTTTCTTGCTTGTCTTCGGTCGAATGACTGGGAGTGGCAGTTAGGGGAGGAGCTATATAGACAGCTCTGCTGTGGGTGTCCTCTTGCAACTTCCTGTGCCTTTTCCACTCTTGAAGTTTCGAAATGAACGAAAATTATTCTGTTTGGTCCTTAATTTATTGGACCTATCCTGAGGAAGGGCGTGACCTTTTCCTCCAGTAATATCAGAAATGATCTCCTTCAGGCCCGGCCCGAATAGGGTCTGTCCTTTGAAGGGGATGTTAAGAAGCTTAGACTTTGAAGTAATGGATGAACCCGTGGACTGGATACACCACAAGAGAAAGAAATTTATCAGGTAAGCATAAATTTTGTTTTGCTAAGATTTTTTCAGTTTGGGGTTCAACAATGGCTTTGCCATAGCCTCTTGAGTGTTTTCATGGATTCTGGATTGCAGTGGCCGCCCTATTGGTTAGGCATCATCCTTCCTCTAGTAAGCTCTCATTTGTCTTGTTTGAAGTTGGAAAGAAGTCCCTTGTCTCAGCTACAGGGTAGTCTGCGTAGGGACTATAATTGTTTTCCTATCAATAACATTTTTTCTGATAGAGGTCAGAAAATCAAAGATTTTCGATTCTTGTCTGGCGCTTCAGTCCCCTCCTTGGCCATCAGGGGTTCAATGTATGGAGGTGATCGGTCTGATGGTAGCTGCCATGGACATCATTCCGTTTGCCCGTTTCCACCTCAGACCTCTACAGTTATGCATGCTCAGTCTGTGGAACGGGGATTATGCGGATCTGTCTCCGTGATTACATCTGGACCAAGCGACATGAGATTTTCTTCTTTGGTGGTTATTGCAGGGAACCTGCTTTCCGCAGACCCACCTGAGCGATTGTGACAACAGATGCCAGCCTGCTGGGAGCAGTCTGGGGCTCTCTAAGGCTCAAGGGACATGGACTCAGGAGGAGTCTGTTCTTCCATAAGCATTTTAGAGCTGAGGGCGATCTTATTGTTCTTCTGGCCTGGCCTCAGTTAGCTTCAGTCCGGTTTATCAGGTTCCAGTTGGACAACATAACTTCAGTGGCTCACATCTCCATCAGGGAAGAACTTGGAGTTCCTTCGCTATGACAGAGGTAGCCAAGATTATTCGGTGGGCAGAGTCTCACAACTGATGTCTATCTGCAATCCACATTCCAGGAGTGGACTATTGGGAGGTGGATTTTCTGTGCAGACAGACTTTTCACCCGGGGGAGTGGGAACTCCATCCGGATGTGTTTTCCAGCTTGATTCTCAAATGGGGACAGCTGGTATTGGATCTCATGGCATCTCATCAGAATGCCAAGCTCCCGAGGTATGGGTCGAGGTCGAGGGATCCTCAGACTGTACTGATAGATGCTCTAGCGGTCCCTTGGAATTTCAGTGTAGCATACCTATTTCCTCTGTTCACTCTCTTTTCTCTGGTTATTGCTCGAATAAAACAGGAGAAGGCGTTGGTGATCTTCATTGCACCGGCGTGGCTTCACAGGATCTGGTATGCAGACTTAGTGAAGATGTCAACTCTTCCAACTTGGAGACTTCCACTGTGGAAGGATCTTCTACTTCAAGGGCCCTTCCTTTATCCAAATCTTGTTTCTCTGAAGCTGACTGCTTGTATATTGAACGCTTAATTTTATCTAAGTGGGGATTTTCGGAGTCGGTCATTGAGACCATAATTCAGGCTCGTAAGCCCGTTACCAGGAAGATTTACTACAAGATATGGCGTAAATATCTGTTTTGGTGTGAATCCAAAGGCTACTCTTGGAGTAGAGTTCGGATTCCTAGAATCTAGCCTTTTTCCAAGAGGGTTTGGAGAAGGGTTTATCGGCAGTTCCTTGAAAGGTCAATTATCTGCCTTGTCTATTTTGTTACATAAACGTCTGACGGATGTTCCAGACGTGCAATCGTTCTGTCTGGCCTTGGTCAGAATCAGGCCTGTATTTGAACCTGTTACTTCTCCCTGGAGTCTTAACCTGGTTCTTAGAGTTCTTCAGCAGGCTCCATTTGAACCTATGCATTCCTTAGATATTAAGATGTTATCTTGGAAGGTTTTGTTTCTTGTTGCCATTGCTTACGCAAGTAGAGTCTCAGAGCTCTCGGCGTTGCAGTTTGAATCTCCTTCCTTATTTTTCATCGGATATGGTAGTTTTGCGTACCATGTTAGGGTTTCTCCCTAAAGTGGTTTCGGATAGGAACATTAATCAGGAGATTGTTTTTCATTCTTTATGAAAAAAAAACAGTTCCTGAAACCCATCTTCTCATATAGAGAGTCTGCTGCACAACCTAGACGTGGTGCATGCGTTAAAGTTCTATCTACAGGCGACTATGGATTTTCACAAGTCTTCTGTTCTGTTTGTGGTTTTCTCTGGGAAACTCAAGGGGCAGAAAGCTCTTTCTTTGTGGCTGAGGAGTATCATTCGCTTCTCCTATGAAACTGCTGGACAGCAGCCTCCTGAGAGAATCTCGGCTTATTCTACGAGGCATTCAAAAATGAAGCTTTTATAGAACAGATTTGCAAGGCTGCAACTTTGTCCTCTCTTCTCTTTTTCTAAATTTTTAAAAAAATTTTGGGGAGAAAGGTTCTTCAAGCAGTGGTGCCTTCGGTTTAGGTTCCCTGTCTTGTCTCCCTCCCGTATCATCTGTGTCCTCTATCTTGGGTATTGATTCCCAATAGTAATTAGATGATCCGTGGACTTATCCTGTCATTAGAAAGAAAACAAAATTTATGCTTACCTGATTTCTTTCTTTCTTGACACAATGAAACTACGGCCCACCCTGTTTTTTTAGACAGGCCTTTGTCATACTATAAACCTCAGATACCTCTGCACCTTGTTGCTTCCTTTCTTTCCTTTACTTCGGTCGAATGGCTGGGGTTGGAGGGAAGGGAGGTGATATTTAACAGCTTTGCTGTGGTGCTCTTTGCCGCAGGAGTGATATTCCCAACAGTAATTAGATGATCCGTGGACTCATCGTTTCAAGAAATAAATACATTTATCAGGTAAGCATAAATTTTGTTTTCATGTAATTGGCAAGAGTCCATGAGCTAGTGATGTATGGAATATACAATCCTACCAGGAGGGGCAAAGTTTAGCAAACCTCAAAATGCCTATAAATACACCCCTCACCACACCCACAATTCTGTTTTACAAACTTTGCCTCCTATGGAGGTGGTGAAGTAAGTTTGTGCTTGATTTTTATGATTTCTTTTATAATAAGCTCTTCTAAGCCTTCTGAAGCCAAATTCCTCTCAGAGTACAGTGAATGTCAGAGGGATGTGAAGGGAGTATCGCCTGTTTGATTTTATGGTTTTCCTTGCAGGAAATCTTTTAAAAGGTTTTCTGTTATTGGTCGTAGGGATTCATCTCCTACCTCCCTTTTCAGATCGACGATATACTCTTATATACCATTACCTCTGCTGATAGCTTTCAGCACTGGTTTGGCTATCTGCTATATGTGGATGGGTGTCTTTCGGTAAGTATGTATCATTGTTTAAGACACTCTCAGCTATGGTTTGGCGCTTTATGTATTAATGTAAAGTTTTAAATATATGTATTTTACTTATATTTGTCATGAGTCAGGTCTATGTGTATTTCCCTTTGCAGTCCAGCAGCTTCATTATGGGAATCATGTTTAGGAAGATTGTCTTACCTGGGGTATAGTCTTTTCTTTTTAATGACATGATGAGTCCACGGATCATCTTAATTACTAATTGGATATTCACCTCCTGGTCAGCAGGAGGCAGCAAAGAGCACCACAGCAGAGCTGTTAAATTGCTCCTCACTTCCCTCCCACTCCAGTCATTCTCTTTGCCTACGTTAGTGATAGGAAGTGGCAAAGTGAGGTGTTAGATTAGATTCTTCAATCAAGAGTTTATTATTTTTCAAGTGTGCAAGATTGTGCTGCTTTGTTCTGGGGTGTAGCTGTAGTCCATATCAGTCTCTACAGTAGAGCTTTGGTGGCTTTAGAGCAATGGGAACTTGTGGGACATAATTCTCACTGCGCCTCCCATACTAATGCTGCCCTGTTTGCAAGAGTCTGAGAGAGAAATACTCAGATCCTTTGTTTTCCACAGGCCAATGTGAGGAAGAGGACCTCGCAAGCCAGATGAGCTGCCTTACTGCCGGACAGAGTTCTCAGGTAAGTGCTAAATTTTATTTTCTGGCCCCCCTGGGAGTGTACATACACATAAAATTTGGCACTTTTATACTCTTTATATACTTTTAAGGCATTATCCCTAGGAGGTAATGGACATATTTCTAGGGATGTGTTATTGGGCAGTGAATGCAGGCACTGAAGGACGTGGAGAGGTGGCTCTGTTTTTTATTTTGGGTGCTTTCTCACTTTTGTAACTCCCAACGGCTTAGTTTCCTTAGCAGCCGTCTGGGAGGTTTAGCATATTCCCTCATGATAGGGTGCATGTCTAGGGCTATGCTGCTTTGGTGCACTGTTTCTCCCTTTGGCTCCCTTTACTTTAGTGGAACCGGGAGCCTTGTTTCTTTAATGACATTGTGACTTAGTCTTTTGATGGCCCCATCCTTACTATTTGCTGCCGGGGAGGTTTAGCTGTATATACCCACGACGGGCGGAGCTTAGATACGCGCCATGTTTGTGTGTATCGGCGGTAGTTCGGATGCCTTCTCTGCTGTATTATAACTTCTACAGCAGGGAGGCTTTTTCTCAGTGACAGAATGAGGGGTAGTCCGTATACCTTCTCTGTTGAACTGCGTTTCATTCAGCAGAGAGGCTTCCCTTTTAGCGTATCATATGTATTTAGGCGGACACCTTCTCTGCTGCCTTATGTCTAACACAGCAGGGAGGCTTAATCAGCGTAACTTATTGTACTTCAGAGTGTATAGTAAACATTTGAATAGACTTCAATACAGTTTAAGATCAGTGTTAAATAAACATTTGAAATGTTCCGGATGCCTTCGCTGCTGTGCTATGTTATGCATCAGAGAGGTTTTTTCACTCGGTACCAAGTTCTGATTACAGTAGGCAGAATGACTACTATTTGTTAGTGTTTCATCTGCTAATAGAAGGATTTTTACGCTAAGTTTAGATGGGATAGCTGATTCTCAATAATATACGTTAAAGAATCATTTTTTGGGGAAAATTTGCACTGTACAGTATTTAAAATTTAAAGACACAGTACCATCCTTTTTTAATAAGCAGATGGTGGGGTTCAAGTGGCCTTTTTCCTCATGCATGTTAATTAATATATCCAATGTTAAGGGAACCAGGTTAGAACGTTCTCTTTATCATTTAAAGGCACAGTAATTTTTGTTATGATGTTCATTTTTATCTAATAAAAAGTGAATAAGGTGGTTGTTTTGATACTTCTGTGGAACGGCCAAGGATATTATGTTCCCCATGTATTAAGAGGTTTTAAAAAAATAAATAAATAAAAATATATATATTGGACTGGATACACTACAAGAGAAATAAATTTATCAGGTAAGCATAAATTATGTTTTTCAGAGCCATCATTGCCTCAGATGTTTTAGAAACATTAGGACAATGTTCCATATTTTCTGCTGTTTTCTCCTCAAGTGTCCTAAAACCTTGGCGTCCATTCATCCAGTTTCCTGCGCTTCCTTTATGACTCCTTTTGGGGTTAGCTTGCAAGACATAGTTTCCCTCTGTGTTTGTCGGGTGTGTTGTCTGCTTTTCCCATACTGCAGGGAGAGCGCAAGAGGAAGACTAAAATGTTCAGTGAGTAGATTACTATCTCAGGGGTTCCCTCCAAGTTACATAGGAAGGGGATACTTTGGTAGTATATGGAAGTGAGTTCTCAGTTCTGTCGGTATGATTCCTCCCGCTGATACTGAAGTAGTATCTTCAAGTTTGAGCTACTCTGGAACGACATTGCGGTCGTTGTTGTTTTTTATGTGGTACCAAGAGGTGGTACTAGGAAATGAGTGAATGGGTATAACCCTTTAATTTACATTTCCTAAATTATCAGAGAGGTTTTTATTAGAGGACCTCTCAAGGAAGGAGGCTTCTATCCATATAGAGGATAGCTTTTCCCTTTCAGGATCCTATAGATATTGGGGTAGTGGGTTTGTTCAAAATGACATCTCAGGTTGGTATTGCTACCTTTTGTGACAGCATACTAGCTCATACGTTGGGCAGATACCTCAGCATGCTAGGGCACTGTGGCTGAGCTCTGTATTATCTGGAACCAGATAGAATGGGTTCCTTTCATGAGGTAGGAGTTTTCTCTCCTCTGGGAGTGATAACTCAGGTTCTGGAACAGGGTCTGAGATTTATTTCAAGGATGCTATGAGTTAGTATAATAGTCAGAACAACAGCTTAAGACTTTGACATTTCAGGTTCAATTCCAATTACAGGGAAATTATAAAGAACCTTCAGATCAAGGTTATATTTGATGAATCTAAAATAGTACCGTCCTTCTAGGTGGAATCTCTTTGTGACATCCTTCCTTTGATCCTGGAGAATCAGTTTCTCACAAGTTTAAAGGACGGGTATCTGTATGTTCCCTTCTATGGGATAATCTCAAGTCCCTATGGTTTGCCTTTCGGGACAAATACTTCTAGTTGGCTCTTTCCTTCGGTCTTGCCACAGCTTCAGAATTTTTATGGTGCATTGTAGCACCATATTTAGTTGTCATCCCAGTCCAGGCGATTTTGTTACATCAAACAAGTTTGTACTTGGACATGGTGTTCTCCTTCCTGCGTTCCCGAGTGGAAAGTAAATCGGGGAAAGAACCCTGAGTTCTAAGTTTGTGATGAATTTCTGGGATCTATGTTAGATTCCCTATCAATGAAGGTTGTTCTGACAGAAGTCAGGAAATCAAGGATCATTGATACTTGTCTTGTTCTTCAGCACACTTTTCGGCCATCAGTGGCTCAGTGAATGGAGGTACTCGGGCTGATGTTGACAATGCTCATCATCCTGTTCCATCTCAGACCTCTGCAGTTAAACATGTTCAGGCTATGGAATGGAGATTTTGTGGACTTGTCTCCGTGAAGAGACTAGGGTTCTCTTCCATGATAGTTGTCTTTGAATCATCTTCCCAGGGACCCTACTTTCACAGTCCTTTTGAGTGATGTATCAGGGGAGTTTGGACTCAGCCAGAGTCTGTTCTCCCTATTAACATTCTGGATCTGAGAGCAATCTTCAATGCTCTTCTGGACTGGTCTCAGTTAGTCTAGGTACAGTTTATCAGGTTCCAGTCGGACATTACATTTATCATCAGAAAAGAACGAGGAGTTCATTTGTGATGACGGAGGTAACCAAGATAATTTGGTGAGCGGAGACCCGTTCTTGCTACCTGTTGGCGATCCACATCTCAGGGATGGTCATCTGGGAGGCGACCTTCTGAACGGGCGGTCTTTTCTCTCGGGGGAGTGGGAACTCTATCCGGAAGTGTTCTCCAGCCTGATTCTCAAGTGGGATCAGTCGGAATTTGATCTCATGGAATCTTGTCAGATTGCCAAGCTCCCGAGATACAGGTCGAGGTTCAGGGTTCCCCAGGCAGAACTGATAAATATTCTGGCGGTTCCTTGGTTCTTCAGTCTAGCATTCCTATTTCTTCTGTTTGCGCGTCTTCCTCGGGTCATTGCTCGAATCAAACAGGAGAGGGCGTTGGTGATCCCTTTGTTCCGGCTTGGCCTCACAGGATTTGGTATGCAGATCTGGTGGACAGGTTATCTCTGCCACCTTGGAGTTTTCTGTTGAGGAAGGATCTTCTAATTCAAGGGCTTTTCCTTCATCCAAATCTATTTTCTCGGAAGTTGTCTGCTTGGAGATTGAACACTTAATCTTGTCCAGGCAGAAGTTTTTTGTCTACGGTTCTAGAATAGAATTTTTTTTTTTTTTACCATAAGATGTGGTATAAATATCTCTATTGTTGAGAATCCGAGGACTATTAATGGAGTAGAGTTAGGATTCCTAGAATTTTGTCTTTTCTCCAAGAGGGCTTAGAGAAAGGGTTTATCGACAAGCTCCCTAAGGGGTCAATCTCGACCTTATCTATTTTGTTTCACAAACATCTGGCGGAGGCCCCAGATGCACATTCTTTTTGTCAGACCTTGGTCAGGATCAGGTCTGTGTTCAATCCAGTTACTCCTCCATGGAGTCTTAATTTAGTTCTCAAAGTTCTTCTAGGGGCTCTGTTTGAGCCTATGCACTCATTGATATTGAGTTATTATCTTGGAGAGTTTAATTTCTTGTTGCTATCTCTTACGCTCGTAGAGTGTCAGAGTTCTTGGCATTTCAGTTTGAGTCTCCTTACCTTATTCTCCATTCAGATAAGGTAGTTTTACGTATTAAATTGGGATTTCTTCCTAAGGTTGGTTCTGATTGGAACTTTAATCAGGGTATTGTTGTTCCTTCTTTGTGTCCTAGTTCTTCTCCTCAAAAGAAAGACTTCTGCACAATGGGTGGTGGTCCGTTTTTTAAGGTTTTACAAGCGACTAAAGACTTTCGTCAGTCTTTTTCTTTGTTTGTGATTTCTCAGGAAAACGTAAGGGAACAGAAGGCTTCGGCTACTTCTCTCTTTTTTGCTGAAGAGAATCTAACGGTTTGTTTATGAAACTGCTAAACAACAACTTACCGAGAGGGTTGTGGCTGATTCAACGAGGGTTGTTGCATCCTCCTGGGCTTTAAAAATGAAGCTTCTGTGGATTAGATTTGCAAGGCTGCAACTTGGTTCTCTCCTCACATTTTTTCAAAGTTTTTAAAATTTGATTTTTTTGCCTCAGCTGAGGTCATTTTTTGGAGAAAGGTTCTCGAGCAGTGGTGTCTTATGTTTAGGTTCCCTGTCTTTGTCCCTCCCGTATCATCTGTGTACTCTAGCTTTGGTATTGGGTCCTATTAGAAATTAAGATGATCCGTGGACTCATCGTGTCATTAAAAAGAAAACAAAATTTATGCTTACATGATAAATGTATTTCTTTTTTGACACGATGAGTCCACGGCCCGCCCTGTTCTTGTGAGACAGGTTGTTGGATATTTTAAACTTCAGACACCTCTGCACCTTGGCTTTTTCTTTCTCTTCCTAACTTCGGTCGAATGACTGGAGTGGGAGGGAAGGGAGGAGCTATTTAACAGCTCTGCTGTGGTGCTCTTTGCCGCCTCCTGCTGACCATGAGGTGAATATCCCATTAATAATTAAGATGATCCGTGGACTCATTTTGTCAAAAAAGAAATACATTTATCAGGTAAGCATAAATTTTGTTTTTTCATTTTCTCTTGGAAAACTTGTGGGAAAATTAAGCTTGCGTGGGCGCAAAATACTGTTATTTATTGCGTCATTATTGGCGCGAGAATTTTTTTGGGCGCAAATGTGCGTCGGTCATGACGCAAATTCGTCATATCCTGTGTCTTAGTTGACGCTAGTTTTTTTTTTTGCGCGGAATTGTGTTATGACGCGAGCTGCGTCATTTCCGGGTTTGTTGGTGCCAAAAAAAGTTCAACTTCCTTTTGCGTTGTGCGTCATACTTGGTGCCAAAAAAAATTGTTTTATTTTAGCTCACTTCCTATATGCTCCTTGCCTTCTTTATGCTCAGAGGGCTATGCTATTTGCGTTTTTTGCTAAATTTAGCACCTTTTTTCCCATTTCTGAAACTGCTATATGTGGAAATAAGATATTTCTGTTTAATGTTATTTTTCTTTTTTTTTTACATTTTACAAGATGTCTCAATCTGATCCTGTCTCAGAAGCTGCTGTAGGAACCATGCTGCCTGAACACAGTTCTACCAAAGCTAAATGTATCTGTTGTAAGCTAGTGGAGATTATATCTCCAGCTATATTATGTAACAGTTGTTATTATAAGCTTTTGAATGCAGAGGCTTCTATTAGTGCTAGTACAGTATCTGTTGTTTCTTCAACATCTAAAGTACATGATATCCCTGTTGATATGAAAAATTATATTGCTGATCCGATACAGAAGGCTATGGCTGCTATACCGCCTTCAAATAAACGTAAAAGGTCTTTTAAAACTTCTCATAATACTGATGAAATTTGTAATGACCGACAACATACTGCTATATCCTCCTCTGAGGAGGATCTCTCTGGTTCAGAGGATCCTACTTCAGAGATTGACACTGATAAATCATCTTATCTTTTTAAGATTGAGTATATTCGTTCTTTGTTAAAAGAAGTGTTAATAACTTTGGATATTGAGGAGTCTGGTCCTCTTGATAATAAATCCAGTAAACGTTTAAATTCTGTCTATAAACCTCCTGTGACTACTCCTGGGGTTTTTCCTGTTCCTGAGGCTATTTCTGATGTGATGATTGCTAAGGAATGGTCTAAGCCTGGTACTTCTTTTGTTCCTTCTTCAAGGTTTAAAAAGTTGTATCCTTTGCCGGTGGCTAGATTAGAGTTTTGGGAAAAAGTCCCTAAGGTTGATGGGGCTATTTCTACTCTTGCTAAACGTACTACTATTCCTATGGAAGATAGTACCTCTTTTAAGAATCCTTTATATAGGAATATTGAATCTTATATAAGGAAAGCTTATTTGCATTCTGACACTATGCTCAGACCTGCCATTTCTATGACTGATATTGCGGCTACATCAACTTTTTGGTTGGAAAGCGTAGCACAATGGGAAAAAGACTCTGATTTGCATAGCATTGTTCGTTTGCTTCAACATGCTAATTATTTTTTCTGTGATGCTATTTTTGATATCAAGATAAATGTTAAATCTATGTCTTTAGCTATTTTGCTGACATGGTATCTAAATCTAGCTTTCATTCTAGGGTAATAATGATTCAATTAGTTCCACTATAACTGGGGGGAAGGGGAGTTTTTTTGCCTCAAGATAAAGTCTAAAGGCAAATCTAGAGCTTCTAATTGGTTTTGTTCCTTTCTACAGAATAGAGAACAGAAAACCACTCCTTCCCCTAAGGACTCTAGCTCCAATTGGAAGCCTTCCTCGAGTTGGAATAAATCCAAGCCTTGCAAGAAACCAAAGCCATCCCCCAAGACTGCATGAAGGTGCGGCCCTCGATCCAGTTTTACTGGTGGGGAGCAGATTGAAATTATTTCAAGACGTTTGGGCAGGTTCCATTCAGAATCATTGGATTCAGAATATTGTCTCCCAGGGGTATCGAACAGGTTTCAGAATAAGACCTGTGAGAAGATTTTTTTTCTCTCTCACATTCCAACAAATCCTGTGAAAGCTCAGGCTTTTCTGGAGTGATTGTACCAGTTCCAATTCTGGAACAGGGTCTGGGTTTTTATTAAAATCTATTCATTGTCCCGAAGAAGGAAAATTCTTTCAGACCAGTTCTGGATCTGAAGTTTTTGAATCATTTTGTAAGAGTCCCAACCTTCAAGATGGTGATTATAAGGACTATTCTGCCTTTTTGTTCAGCAAGGTCATTTACATGTCCTCAATATACTTACAGGATGTGTATCTTCATATTCCGATTCATCCAGACCACTATCGGTTTCTGAGATTCTCTTTACAAGCATTAGACAAGCATTACCAGTTTGTTGCTCTTCCATTTGGCCTAGCAACAACTCCAACAATATTTTCAAAGGTTCTGTAATCAGAGAGCAGAGTATTGCGGTGTTTCCTTATTTGGACGATATATTGGTACTGGCTCGGTCTTCATTTAGCAAAATCTCACACAAATCAACTTGTGTTGTTTCTTCGAAGACATGGTTGGAGGATCAATTTACCAAAGAGTTCATTGATTCCTCAGACAAGGGTCTCCTTTTTAGGTTTTCAGATAGATTCAGTGTCCATGACTTTGTCTTTAACAGACAAGAGACGAATGAAATTGGTTTCTGCCTGTCGAAACCTTCAGTCTCGATCATTCCCTTCAGTGGCTATGTGCATGGAAGGTTTAGGTCTCATGACTGCAGCATCGGACGCGATCCCCTTTGCTCGTTTTCATATGAGACCTCTGCAGCTTTGCATGCTGAATCAATGGTGCATGGATTATATTTGGATATCACAGTTGATATACATAAATCCCAACATTCAACTCTCTCTGTCCTGGTGGTTAGTCCATCATCGGATTATTCAAGGGGCCTCTTTTGTTCATCCTGCCTGTACTGTGATTTCAACAGATGCAAGTCTCACAGGTTGGGGAGATGTCTGGGGGTCTCTGACAGCTCAAGGAGTTTGGGATCCTCAAGAGGCGAGGTTACCAATCAATATTTTAGAACTCCGTGCTATTTTCAGGGCTCTTCAGGCTTGGCCATTGTTAAAGAGAGAATCATTCATTCGTATTCAGACAGACAATATCACAACTGTGGCATATGTCAATCATCAAGGGGGACTTGCAGTCCTTTAGAGATGAAAGCAGTATCTCGGATACTTTTTTGGGCAGAATCCAACTCCTGTCTAATTTATGCAATACATATTCCAGGTGTAGACAATTGGGAAGCAGATTATCTCAATCGTCAGTCTTTACATCCAGGGGAGTGGTCTCTCCATCCAGATGTATTTTGTAAGATTGTACAGATGTGGGGTCTCCCCGAAATAGATCTGATAGCTTCCAATCTAAACAAGAAGCTTCCTAGGTACCTTTCCAGGTCCAGGGATTCTCAGGCGGAGATGGTGGCTGCATTAGCAGTTCCTTGGTTTTACCAACCTGTTTACATTTTTCCACCTCTAGTTCTCCTTCCAAGGGTGATCTCCAAGATCAAATTGGAACAATCGCATGTGTTTCTGATAGCACCAGCGTGGTCTCACAGGTTTTGATATCCGGACCTTGTCCGGATGTCCAGTTGCCAACCTTGGCCACTTCCTTTAAGGCCAGACCTTCTGTCTCAAGGGCCGTTTTTCCATCAGGATCTCAAATCGCTAGATTTGAAGTTATGGAAATTGAACGCTTAGTGCTTAGTCATAAAGGTTTCTCTGACTCAGTGATTAATACTATGCTACAGGCTAGTAAGTCTGTTTCAAGAAAGATTTATTATCGGGTTTGAAAAACTATATTTCATGGTGTTTTTCTCATAAATTCTCTTGGCATTCTTTTAGAATTCCTAGAGTTTTACAGTTTCTTCAGGATGGTTTGGAATTTAGATAAAGGTACTTTGAAGGGACAAATCTCTGCTCTTTCTGTTCTATTTCACAAAAAAATTGCTAATCTTCCTGATATTCACTGTTTTGTTCAGGCTTTAGTTTGTTTCAAGCCTGTTATTAAATCAATCTCTCCTCCATGGAGTCTTAATTTTGGTTTTGAAGGCTTTGCAGGTTCCTCCTTTTGAGCCTATGCATTCTTTGGATATTAAATTACTTTCTTGGAAAGTGTTGTTCCTTTTGGCTATCTCTTCATCTAGAAGAGTTTCTGAATTGTGTAAGAACTTAGCTGATAAATTAATTTATTTCAAATTGGCAAGAGTCCATGAGGCCCACCCTTTTTTATGGTGGTTATAATTTTTATATAAAAAGCACAATTTTATTTCCAGTTCCTCTTTTTGTATGCTTTTTTACTCATTTTATCACCCCACTACTTGGCTATTTGTTAAACTGAATTGTGGGTGTGATGAGGGGTGTATTTATAAGCATTTTGAGGTTTGGGAAACTTTGTCCCTCCTGGTAGGATTGTATATCCCATATGTCACTAGCTCATGGACTCTTGCCAATATGAAAGAAATGAGTTTATCAGGTAAGATCTGACATAAATTGTGTGTGTGTGTGTGTGTGTGTATGTGTATATATATATATATATATATTTGTATTTATTTTTTAAGTCTGCACAGGAGTCACTTTAATCCTATCATACAACACAAGACACCCTTTACTTATTGTAAGGTTCTTTCTCTTGTAAGGTGTATCCAGTCCACGGATCATCCATTACTTGTGGGATATTCTCATTCCCAACAGGAAGTTGCAAGAGGACACTAACAGCAGAGCTGTAATATAGCTCCTCCCCTAACTGTCATAGCCAGTCATTCTCTTGCAACTCTCAACAAGCAAGGACGTTGTAGGAGAGAGTGGTTAAATATAGCTAGTTTATTTTCTTCAATCAAAAGTTTATTTTTAAATAGTACCGGAGTTGTGCTATTTTATCTCAGGAAGTAAATAGAAGAAGAATCTGCCTGAGGTTTCTATGATCTTAGAAGGTTGTAACTAAGATCCATTGCTGTTCTCACATATGTCTGAGGGGATTACACAGATGAGGTAAAACTTCAGTGAGAGAATTGCGTGCAGTTTATTCTGCTATCAGGTATGTGCAGTTATAATTTTTTCTAGAGATGGAAAACACTAGAAAATGCTGCTGATACCGGATTAATGAAAGTTAAGCCTGAATACAGTGATTTAATAACGACTGGTATCATGCTTACTCCCAGGGGTGATACCCTTATGATATTGCAATATAAAACGTTTGCTGGCATGTTTAGTCGTTTTTATATATGCTTTGGTGATAAAACTTTATTGGGGCCTAGTTTTTTCCACATGGCTGGCTTAAATTTTGACTAGAAACAGTTTCCTAGAGGCTTTCCACTGTTGTAATATAAAAGTTACAAACTGTGACATCCAGCTTCCCTCAAAGGCCCTCTGAATGCTATAGGACATCTCTAAAGTGCCCAAAGGCTTTCCAAAGTCGTTTATTGGGGAAGGTAGGGCCACGGCTTGCTGTGGCAGTTGTTTGTGACTGTTAAAAAAACGTCTATTTATTTTTTTTTAATCTGTTTTTTGAACTAAGGGGTTAATCATCCATTTGCAAGTGGGTGCAATGCTCTGTTAGCCTATTATACACACTGTAAAAATTTTGTTTGATTTACTGCATTTTTTCACTGTTTTTCAAATTCTGACAAAATTTGTTTCTCTTAAAGGCACAGTACCGTTTTTTATATTTGCTTGTTAACTTGATTTAAAGTGTTTTCCAAGCTTGCTAGTCTCATTGCTAGTCTGTATAAACATGTCTGACATAGAAGAAACTCCTTGTTTATTATGTTTAAAAGCCATGGTGGAACCCCCTCTTAGAATGTGTATCAAATGTACTGATTTCATTTTATGCAATAAAGATCATTTTCTGTCTTTAAAAAAATTATCACCAGAGGAATCTGACCAGGGGGAAGTTATGCCGACTAACTTTCCCCACGTGTCAGACCCTTTGACTCCCGCTTAAGGGACTCACGCTCAAATGGCGCCAAGTACATCTAGGGCGCCCATAGCGTTTACTTTACAAGACATGGCGGCAGTCATGGATAATACACTGTCAGCGGTATTAGCCAGACTACCTGAACTTAGAGGTAAGCGAGATAGCTCTGGGGTGAGACAAAATGCAGAGCATACTGACGCTTTAAGAACCATGTCTGATACTGCCTCACAATATGCAGAAGCTGAGGAAAGAGAGCTTCAGTCAGTGGGTGATGTTAATGACTCAGGAAATATACCTGATTCTAATATTTCTACATTTAAATTTAAGCTTGAACACCTCCGTGTGTTGCTTAGGGAGGTTTTAGCTGCTCTGAATGACTGTGATACCAATGCAGTGCCAGAGAAATTGTGTAGACTGGATAAATACTTTGCAGTGCCGGTGTGTACTGATGTTTTTCCAAATACCTAAAAGGTTTACAGAAATTATTAATAAGGAATGGGATAGACCAGGTGTGCCGTTCTCTTCCCCTCCTATTTTTAGAAAAATGTTTCCAATAGACGCCACCACACGGGACTTATGGCAGACAGTCCCTAAGGTGGAGGGAGCAGTTTCTACTCTAGTAAAGCATACTACTATCCCTGTCGAGGACAGTTGTGCTTTTTTTTAGATCCAATGAATAAAAAAATTAGAGGTTACCTTAAGAAAATATTTATTCAACAAGGTTTTATCCTACAGCTCCTTGCATGCATTGCCCCTGTCACTGCTGTTGCGGCGTACTGGTTTGAGTCTCTGGAAGAGGCTTTACAGGTAGCGACTCCATTGGATGACATACTTGGCAAACTTAGAGCACTTAAGCTAGCCAATTCTTTTATTCTGATGCCATTGTTCATTTGACTAAACTAACGGCTAAGAATTCTGGTTTTGCTATACAGGCGCGCAGAGCGCTATGGCTTAGATCATGGTCAGCTGACGTGACTTCAAAATCTAAGCTACTTAACATTCCCTTCAAGGGGCAGACCCTATTCGGCCTGGTTTGAAGGAGATTATTGCTGATATCACTGGAGGAAAAGGTCATGCCCTTCCTCAGGACAGGTCCAAATCTAGGGCCAAACAGTCTAATTTTCGTGCCTTTCGAAACTTCAAGGCAGGTGCGGCATCAACTTCCTCTAATACTAAACAAGAGGGAACTTTTGCTCAATCCAAGGTGGTCTGGAGACCAATCCAGACCTGGAAAAAAGGTAAGCAGGCCAAAAAGCCTGCTGCTGCCTCTAAGACAGCATGAAGGAACGGCCCCCTATCCAGTAACGGATCTAGTAGGGGGCAGACTTTCACTCTTCGCCCAGGTGTGGGCAAGAGATGTTCAGGATCCCTGGGCGTTGGAAATTATATTCGAGGGATATCTCCTGGACTTCAAAGCTCCCCCCCCCCAAAGGGAGATTTCACCTTTCACAATTATCTGCAAACCAGATAAAGAGAGAGGCATTCTTACACTGTGTACGAGACCTCCTAGTTATGAGAGTGATCCATCCAGTTCCAAAGGAGGGACAGGGTTTTTACTCAAATCTGTTTGTGATTCCCAAAAAAAGAGGGAACCTTCAGACCAATTTTGGATCTAAAGATCTTAAACAAATTCCTTAAAGTTCCATCATTCAAGATGGAAACTATTCGTACCATCCTACCAATGATCCAGGAGGGTTAATGTATGACTACAGTGGATCTAAAGGATGCTTATCTTCACATTCCGATACACAAAGATCATCATCGGTTTCTCAGGTTTGCCTTTCTAGACAGGCATTACCAGTTTGTAGCTCTTCCCATTGGATTAGCTACAGCCCCAAGAATCTTTACAAAGGTTTTAGGGTCGCTTCTGGCGGTCCTAAGGCCGCAGGGCATAGCAGTAGGCCCTTATTTAGACGACATCCTGATACAGGCGTCAAACTTCCAAATTGCCAAGTCTCATACGGACGTAGTACTGGCATTTCTGAGGTCGCATGGGTGGAAAGTGAACGAGGAAAAGAGTTCTCTATCCCCACTCACAAGAGTTTCCTTTCTAGGGACTCTGATAGATTCTGTAGAAATGAAAATTTACCTGACGGAGTCCAGGTTATCAAAGCTTCTAAATTCCTGCCGGGTTCTTCATTCCATTCCGCGCCCTTCGGTGGCTCAGTGTTTGGAAGTAATCGGCTTGATGGTAGCGGCAATGGACATAGTGCCGTTTGTACGCTTACATCTCAGACCGCTACAACTATGCATGCTCAGTCAGTGGAACGGGGATTACACAGATTTGTCCCCTCAACTGAATCTGGACCAAGAGACCAGGGATTCTCTTCTCTGGTGGCTATCTCGGGTCCATCTGTCCAAAGGTATGACCTTTCGCAGGCCAGATTGGACAATTGTAACAACAGATGCCAGCCTTCTAGGTTGGGGTGCAGTCTGGAATTCCCTGAAGGCTCAGGGATCGTGGACTCAGGAGGAGTCTCTCCTTCCAATAAATATTCTGGAACTAAGAGCGATATTCAATGCTCTTCAGGCTTGGCCTCAGTTAGCAACTCTGAGGTACATCAGATTTCAGTCGGACGACATCACGACTGTAGCTTACATCAACCATCAAGGGGGAACAAGAAGTTCCCTAGCGATGTTAGAAGTTTCAAAAATAATTTGCTGGGCAGAGATTCACTCTTGCCACCTATCAGCTATCCATATCCCAGGTGTAGAGAACTGGGAGGCAGATTTTCTAAGTCGTCAGACTTTTCATCCGGGAGAGTGGGAACTCCATCCGGAGGTTTTTGCATAACTGATTCATTGTTGGGGCAAACCAGAACTGGATCTCATGGCGTCTCGCCAGAACGCCAAGCTTCCGTGTTACGGATCCAGGTCCAGGGATCCCAAGGCGACACTGATAGATGCTCTAGCAGCGCCCTGGTCTTTCAACCTGGCTTATGTGTTTTCACCGTTTCCTCTGCTCCCTCGACTGATTGCCAAGATCAAGCAGGAGAGAGCATCAGTGATTCGGATAGCACCTGCGTGGACACGCAGGACCTGGTATGCAGATCTAGTGGACATGTCATCCTTTCTACCATGGTCTCTGCCTCTGAGACAGGAGCTTCTACTTCAGGGTCCTTTCAACCATCCAAATCTAATTTCTCTGAGGCTGACTGCCTGGAGATTGAACGCTTGATTTTATCAAAGCGTGGCTTCTCCGAGTCAGTTATTGATACCTTAATACAGGCACGAAAGCATGTCACCAGGAAAATTTAACATAAGATATGGCGTAAATATCTTTATTGGTGTGAATCCAAGGGTTACTCATGGAGTAAGTTCAGGATTCCCAGGATATTATCTTTTCTCCAAGAAGATTTGGAAAAAGGATTGTCAGCTAGTTCCTTAAAGGGACAGATTTCTGCTCTGTCTATTCTTTTGCACAAGCGTCTGGCAGATGTTCCAGACGTTCAGGCATTTTGTCAGGCTTTAGTTAGAATCAAGCCTGTGTTTAAACCTGTTGCTCCACCATGGAGCTTAAATTTGGTTCTTAAGGTTCTTCAAGGAGTTCCGTTTGAACCTCTTCATTCCATAGATATCAAACTTTTATCTTTGAAAGTTCTTTTTTTGGTAGCTATTTCCTCGGCTCGTAGAGTCTCTGAGCTATCTGCCTTATAATGTGATTCTTCTTATCTGATTTTTCATACGGATAAGGTAGTCCTGCGTACCAAACCTGGGTTCTTACCTAAGGTGGTATCTAACAAGAATATCAATCAAGAGATTGTTGTTCCATCCTTGTGTCCTAATCCTTCTTCGAAGAAGGAACGTCTATTACACAATCTGGACGTGGTCCGTGCTTTAAAGTTTTACTTACAAGCTACTAAAGATTTTCGTCAAACATCTGCTTTGTTTGTTGTCTACTCTGGACAGAGGAGAGGTCAAAAGGCTTCGGCAACCTCTCTTTCTTTTTGGCTAAGAAGCATAATCCGCTTAGCCTATGAGACTGCTGGACAGCAGCCTCCTGAAAGGATTACAGCTCATTCCACTAGAGCTGTGGCTTCCACTTGGGCCTTTAAAAATGAGGCTTCTGTTGAACAGATTTGCAAGGCAGCGACTTGGTCTTCGCTTCATACTTTTTCAAAATTTTACTAATTTGATACTTTTGCTTCTTCAGAGGCTATATTTGGGAGAGAGGTTTTACAGGCAGTGGTTCCTTCCATTTAAGTACCTGCCTTGTCCCTCCCTTCATCCGTGTACTTTAGCTTTGGTATTGGTATCCCACAAGTAATGGATGATCCGTGGACTGGATACACCTTACAAGAGAAAACACAATTTATGCTTACCTGATAAATTTATTTCTCTTGTGGTGTATCCAGTCCACGGCCCGCCCTTTCATTTTAAGGCAGGTAATTTTTAAATTTAAACTACAGTTACCACTGCACCCTATGGTTCCTCCTTTCTCGGCTTGTTTTCGGTCGAATGACTGGCTATGACAGTTAGGGGAGGAGCTATATTACAGCTCTGCTGTTAGTGTCCTCTTGCAACTTCCTGTTGGGAATGAGACTATCCCACAAGTAATGGATGATCCGTGGACTGGATACACCACAAGAGAAATAAATTTATCAGGTAAGCATAAATTGTGTTTTTGAATGACTTCTTCATCATTAAAAAGATCAAAGATGGGCTCTTAAAGCAGAGTTCTCCTACTAGACCAAAACGATTACAAATTGTAAATCATAAAAATATATTTGCTTCTGTTGGGATTCAGTAAAGTATTGAATGCAAAATATGAAACCTCCTGTCTTCAATAAAATTTATAAATCCTAAAAATTCATAACCGTTTAATCACTGCATTAAAAATGACTTTTTGTAAATTAAAGGGACATGAAAGCCAAAAATTTTCTTTCATGATTCAGATAGACAATACAATTTTTAACAACTTTCTAATTTACTTCTATTATCTAATCTGTTTCATTCTCTTGGCATCATTTGTTGAAGGAGACAGCAATGCCCTAATGGTTTACACATGGGTGAGCCAATCGCAATCGAGATATATGCAGCCACCAATCAACAGCTAGAACCTAGGTTCTCTGCTGCTCCTGAGCTTGCCTAGATAAACCTTTTAAGCAAAGGATTACAAGAGAAGGAAGCAAATTAAATAATAGAAATAAATTAGAAAGTTGTTTAAAATTGTATTCTCTATCTGAATCATGAAAGAAAATGTTTGGGTTTCATTAAAGGGAGAGTCTACTCCAGAATTTTTATTGTTTAAAAAGAGAGACAATCCTTTTATTATTCATTCCCCTGTTTTGCATAACCAACACTGTTATAGTAATACACTTTTTACCTATGTGATTACCTTGTATCTAAGCCTTTGTAGACTGCCCCCATATTTCCGTCCTTTTCACAGACTTGCATTTTGCCAATCAGTGCTGACTCTTTAATAACTCCATGGGAGTGAGCGCTATGTTATCTATATGAAACACAGGAACTAGCATTGTCTGTCAAAAACTGTCAAAATGCACTGAGATAAGAGGCAGTTCAACAGCTTAGAAATTAGCATATGAGCCTACTTAGGTTTCGCTTTCCACTAAGAATACCAAGAGAGCAAAGAAAATTTGATGATAAAAGTAAACTGGAAAGTTGTTTTAAAATTGCATGAAAGTTTAGTTTTGACTAGATTGCCCCTTTTAAGACAACATTGGTTTCTTGAAACCAAATCATGCAGGTGTATGACTTAATGTACAAGCAAACATTGTGTTTAATAGAGGGATATCTTTTTATGATGTAATTCAACTGTATTTAATGATTCTGTAAGAATGAAAACATTTAATTCTGTTGAACAGTTCATTGGTATAAAGATTTCTCCTAAAAATAGAGCAACCTACTTGTCAATAAAATGGCATTCTGTTTATGCTGTTCCATGATGTTCAGGAAGGTCTTTTTTTTTCTCCTCTATAGGGACCTTTGTCGTCTTGACAAGACCTGCGATTATTACTTCAGTATTGATGCTGACGTGGTGATAACCAACCCAGACATTTTATACATGCTGATCCAGGAGAATAAGTGAGAAAGGGGAAAAGCAAATGGAAGCGACTGGGGAGGGTCACGGAGGATCTTAAACAAGGGATATATGTCCAATAAAAATGGTGGACAGTATAAAAACTGATGACTTACTATTAAAGGGACATGTCTAATTGTTCTCCCCTTTAATGTGTTCCTAAGGGTTATTTTACCTGCTGTAGTGTATTCAATTGCTTGTAAACTACTACTTTTATTTTGTTTGAAATAGCTGCTTTTTCTTGTATGAACCACAACCTACACTGAGCATATGAATAACAAACGTATTCTCTGTAGAAAAAGATATGTAAACAGCAGACAATAGCACTAATTAACCCCTTAATGACAACTGACGTACCAGGTACGTCATGCATTAACTAACAGTTAATGACAATGGACGTACCTGGTACGTCAGTTGTCTAAGAGAGTGCTGGAAGCGATCGCAATCGCTTCCAGCAGCTCTCAGGGTATTGCAGTGATGCCTCCATATGGAGGCATCCTGCAATACCATTTAGAAGACTCCGATGCACAGAGAGCCACTCTGTGGCCCTCTCTGCACCGGTAGCGATGGTGCCGGTTCGTTGGTGGGTGGGAGCGTAACAGGGAGGCGGGTGGGCGGCCCATCGCTACCCGGCATCCGGTCCCTAGAAGTGCAATGTGCACGCCGGGTGCCGGGAGCGTGCGGGGCGCGCGCGTGCGCGCATTAGCTGACACTGACACCAATGAGGAGGGAAGAGGGGGGGGGGGAAATATTTTTTTTTAAAAATGATATAAAAGGATCTGGGAGGGGGAGGGGGGTAGGGGTATTGTGGGGGGCTGCTACACTACAGAAAACAAAAAAAAATCCAAAAGAGGAAAAAATACTTTTGTTTTTGGGGCAAATTGGGTACTGGCAGACAGCTGCCAGTACCCAAGATGGCCGCAATTAGATAGGGGAGAGGGTTAGAGAGCTGGGGGGGGGGGATCATGGAGGTTGGGGCTAAGGCAGGAGTCCATCACAGCTAAAATATTATTTTTCTCCTGTTAAGTGTGATCAGTCCACGGGTCATCATTACTTCTGGGATATTAACTCCTCCCCAACAGGAAGTGCAAGAGGATCACCCAGCAGAGCTGCTATATAGCTCCTCCCCTCTACGTCACACCCAGTCATTCTCTTGCACCCAACTAATAGATAGGATGTGTGAGAGGACTGTGGTGATTTTACTTAGTTTTTATAACTTCAATCAAAAGTTTGTTATTTTAAAACAGCACCGGAGTGTGTTGTTCCTTCTCAGGGAGAATTTGAAGAAGAGTCTACCTGAGTTTTTCTGTATGATTTTAACCGGAGTAGTTAAGATCATGTTGCTGTTCTCGGCCATCTGAGGAGTGAGGTAAACTTCAGATCAGGGGACAGCGGGCAGGTTCACCTGCAAAGAGGTATGTAGCAGTATATTATTTTCTGAGAATGGAATTGACTAGAAAATACTGCAAATACCTATATAAAGTAAGTTCAGCCTTAAATGCAGTAGTAGCAACTGGTATCAGGCTGTCATGTATGTATATTTTCACTTCAGTATTCTGGGGAATGGCATTTCACTGAAATAATACTGTTTACATAAAGCTTTAGCCTATTTTGCAGTAAAAACGGCTTGCAGCAGGCTTTTTATGACAAATACATTTATTGATCTTAAACGTTTTTGCTGGCATGTGAAATCGTTTATTTTTCTGAGGTACTGGGTGAAAACTTATTTGGGCATTAGTTTTATCCACTTGGCGGGCATTTTGTTTGATTTATGACAGTTTACTGATCTCCCTCACTGTTGTGTGTGAGGGGGAGGGGCTGAATTTGGCGCTTTTGCTACACATCAAAAATTCAGTCACAAGTCTGCTCTTCTTCCCTGCATGATCCGGTTCATCTCTACAGAGCTCAGGGGTCTTCAAAAGTTATTTTGAGGGAGGTAATCACTCACAGCAGACCTGTGAGATTGTGCTTGACTGTGATAAAAAACGTTACATTCTGTACTTTTTTTCTGCTATTAAAGGGCTAGTTATCCATTACTAATGGGAGCAATCCTTTGCTAAAATTGTAATTTTACTGGGAAAAAAGTTTGTTTTCATAAAATTATCTGTTTTATTGTACTCAACTGTCATATCTTTCTGTGCTTCTTAAAGGCACAGTGCGTTTTTGCATACTATTTATAAAAGTGAATTGAAAAGTATTTCCAAGTTTGCTGGTTATTTGCTAGTGTGTTAAACATGTCTGACTCAGAGGAATATCTCTGTGCTATATGTGCTAAAGCCAAAGTGGAGCCCAATAGAAATTTATGTACTAATTGTATTGATGCTACTTTAAATAAAAGTCAATCTGTACAAATTGAACAGCATTCACCAGACAACGAGAGGAAAGTTATGCCGACTAACTCCCTTCACGTGTCAGTACCTGCATCTCCCGCTCGGGGGATGCGTGATATTGTAACGCCGGGTACTTCAGGGCGGCCATTACCAATCACATTGCAGGACATGGCTAATGTTATGACTGAGGTTTTGTCTAAATTACCAGAACTTAGAGGGAAGCGGGACCACTCTGGGGTGAGAACAGAGTGCGCTGATAATACTAGAGCCATGTCAGATACTGGGTCACAGTATGCGGAACATGAGGACGGAGAGCTTCAATCTGCAGGTGATGGTTCTGATCCCATTAGAGTGGATTCAGACATTTCTAATTTTAAGTTTAAGCTTGAAAACCTCTGCGTACTGTTAGGGGAGGTATTAGCGGCTCTGAATGATTGTAACACCGTTGCAATTCCAGAGAAATTATGTAGGCTGGATAGATACTATGCGGTACCGGCGAGTACTGACGTATTTCCTATACCTAAGAGGCTTACAGAGATAATTACTAAGGAGTGGGATAGGCCCGGTGTGCCCTTTTCCCCCCCTCCTGTATTTAGAAAAATGTTTCCAATAGACGCCACCACACGGGACTTATGGCAGACGATCCCTAAGGTGGAGGGAGCGGTTTCGACTCTGGCTAAGCGTACCACTATCCCGGTGGAGGATAGCTGTGCTTTTTCTGATCCAATGGATAAAAAATTAGAAGGTTACCGTAAGAAAATGTTTGTTCAACAAGGTTTTATATTGCAACCTCTTGCATGTATTGCGTCTGTCACGGCCGCATCAGCCTTTTGGTCCGAGTCCCTGGAAGAGACTCTTGACTCAATAACTATAGAGGAAATTTCAAACAAGCTTAAAACACTTAAGCTAGCTAATTCATTTGTTTCAGATGCCGTTGTACATTTAACTAAACTTACGGCTAAGAATTCCGGATTCGCCATTCAGGCACGCAGAGCACTGTGGCTAAAATCCTGGTCAGCTGATGTTACTTCTAAATCTAAGTTACTCAACATACCTTTCAAAGGGCAGACCTTATTCGGGCCCGGTTTGAAGGAAATTATCGCTGACATTACAGGAGGTAAAGGCCACGCCCTGCCTCAAGACAGAGCCAAGCCGAAGGCTAGACAGTCTAATTTTCGTTCCTTTCGTAATTTCAAGACAGGAGCAGCATCAACTTCCTCTGCACCAAAACAGGAAGGAGCTGTTGCTCGCTACAGACAAAGCTGGAGACCTAACTAGTCCTGGAACAAGGGCAAGCAGGCCAGAAAACCTGCTGCTGCCCCTAAGACAGCATGAATTGAGGGCCCCCGATCCGGGAACGGATCTAGTGGGGGGCAGACTTTCTCTATTCGCCCAGTCTTGGGCAAGAGATGTCCAGGATCCCTGGGCGTTAGAGATCATATCTCAGGGATATCTTCTGGACTTCAAATCCTCTCCCCCAAAAGGGAGATTCCATCTGTCAAGGTTGTCAACAAACCAAATAAAGAAAGAGGCGTTTCTACGCTGTGTACAAGATCTTTTACTAATGGGAGTGATCCATCCGGTTCCGCGGTCGGAACACGGACAGGGGTTTTACTCAAATCTGTTTGTGGTTCCCAAGAAAGAAGGAACCTTCAGACCAATCTTGGATTTAAAGATCCTAAACAAATTCCTAAGAGTTCCATCGTTCAAAATGGAAACTATTCGGACAATCCTACCCATGATCCAAAAGGGTCAGTACATGACCACAGTGGATTTAAAGGATGCTTACCTTCACATACCGATTCACAGAGATCATTTCCGGTATCTAAGGTTTGCCTTCCTAGACAAGCATTACCAGTTTGTAGCTCTTCCATTCGGGTTGGCTACGGCTCCAAGAATCTTCACAAAGGTTCTGGGGGCTCTTCTGGCGGTGCTAAGACCGCGAGGAATCTCGGTAGCTCCATACCTAGACGACATTCTGATTCAAGCTTCAAGCTTTCAAACTGCCAAGTCTCATACAGAGTTTGTACTGGCATTTCTAAGATCGCATGGGTGGAAGGTAAACGAAAAGAAGAGTTCTCTCGTTCCACTCACAACAGTTCCCTTCTTGGGGACTCTTATAGATTCTGTAGAAATTAAGATTTACCTGACAGAAGACAGGTTAACAAAACTTCAAAACGCCTGCCGTGTCCTTCATTCCATTCAACACCCGTCAGTGGCTCAATGTATGGAGGTGATCGGCTTAATGGTAGCGGCAATGGACATAGTCCCCTTTGCACGCCTACACCTCAGACCGCTGCAATTGTGCATGCTAAGTCAGTGGAATGGGGATTACTCAGATTTGTCCCCCACTCTGAATCTGGATCAAGAGACCAGAAATTCTCTTCTGTGGTGGCTTTCTCGGCCACATCTGTCCAAGGGGATGCCATTCAGCAGGCCAAATTGGACAATTGTAACAACAGACGCCAGCCTGTTAGGTTGGGGCGCTGTCTGGAATTCCCTGAAGGCTCAGGGATCATGGACTCAGGAGGAGAGTCTCCTGCCAATAAACATTCTGGAATTGAGAGCAGTTCTCAATGCCCTTCTGGCTTGGCCCCAGTTAATAACTCGGGGTTCATCAGATTTCAGTCGGACAACATCACGACTGTAGCTTACATCAACCATCAAGGAGGAACAAGAAGCTCCCTAGCGATGATGGAAGTATCAAAGATAATTCGTTGGGCAGAGTCTCTCTCTTGCCATCTCTCAGCAATCCACATTTCGGGAGTGGAGAACTGGGAGGCGGATTTCTTAAGTCGTCAGACTTTTCATCCGGGGGAGTGGGAACTTCATCCGGAGGTCTTTGCCCAAATACTTCGACGTTGGGTCAAACCAGAGATAGATCTCATGGCGTCTCGACAGAACGCCAAGCTTCCTCGTTACGGGTCCAGATCCAGGGATCCGGGAGCGGCCCTAGTAGATGCTTTGACAGCACCTTGGACCTTCGGGAGAGCTTATGTGTTTCCACCCTTTCCGATGCTTCCTCGATTGATCGCCAGAATCAAACAGGAGAGAGCATCAGTAATTCTAATAGCGCCTGCGTGGCCTCGCAGGACCTGGTATGCAGATCCTAGTGGACATGTCATCCTGTCCACCTTGGTCTCTGCCTCTGAGACAGGACCTTCTGATTCAGGGTCCTTTCAAACATCAAAATCTAATTTCTCTGAATCTGACTGCCTGGAGATTGAACGCTTGATTTTATCAAAACGTGGATTCTCTGAGTCAGTAATTGATACCCTGATACAGGCTAGGAAGCCTGTTACCAGAAAGATTTATCATAAAATATGGCGTAAATACCTATATTGGTGCGAATCCAAAGGTTACTCTTGGAGTAAGGTTAGGATTCCTAGGATATTGTCTTTTCTACAAGAGGGTTTAGAAAAGGGCTTATCCGCTAGTTCTTTAAAGGGACAGATCTCAGCTCTGTCCATTTTGTTACACAAACGTCTGTCAGAAGTTCCAGACGTTCAGGCTTTTTGTCAGGCTTTGGCCAGGATTAAGCCTGTGTTTAAAAATGTTGCTCCGCCATGGAGTTTAAACCTTGTTCTTAACGTTTTACAGGGCGTTCCGTTTGAACCCCTTCATTCCGTTGATATAAAATTGTTATCTTGGAAAGTTCTATTTTTAATGGCTATTTCCTCGGCTCGAAGAGTCTCTGAGTTATCAGCCTTACATTGTGATTCTCCTTATCTGATTTTTCACTCGGATAAGGTAGTTCTGCGTACTAAACCTGGGTTCTTACCTAAGGTAGTCACTAACAGGAATATCAATCAGGAGATTGTTGTTCCATCCTTGTGTCCTAATCCTTCCTCAAAGAAGGAACGACTTCTGCACAATCTAGATGTAGTTCGTGCCCTAAAATTTTATTTACAGGCAACTAAAGATTTTTGACAAACATCTTCCCTGTTTGTCGTTTACTCTGGTCAGAGGAGAGGTCAAAAAGCTTCGGCTACCTCTCTCTCTTTTTGGCTTCGTAGCATAATACGTTTAGCCTATGAGACTGCTGGACAGCAGCCTCCTGAAAGAATTACAGCTCATTCCACTAGAGCTGTGGCTTCCACTTGGGCCTTTAAGAATGAGGCCTCTGTTGAACAGATTTGCAAGGCTGCAACTTGGTCTTCACTTCATACTTTTTCCAAATTTTACAAATTTGATACTTTTGCTTCTTCGGAGGCTATTTTTGGGAGAAAGGTTCTTCAGGCAGTGGTTCCTTCTGTATAAAGATCCTGCCTATCCCTCCCGTCATCCGTGTACTTTTGCTTTGGTATTGGTATCCCAGAAGTAATGATGACCCGTGGACTGATCACACTTAACAGGAGAAAACATAATTTATGCTTACCTGATAAATTCCTTTCTCCTGTAGTGTGATCAGTCCACGGCCCGCCCTGTTTTTTACGGCAGGTCTAAATTTTTAAATTATACTCCAGTCACCACTGCACCCTTTAGCTTCTCCTTTCTCGTTGGTTCTTGGTCGAATGACTGGGTGTGACGTAGAGGGGAGGAGCTATATAGCAGCTCTGCTGGGTGATCCTCTTGCACTTCCTGTTGGGGAGGAGTTAATATCCCAGAAGTAATGATGACCCGTGGACTGATCACACTACAGGAGAAAGGAATTTATCAGGTAAGCATAAATTATGTTTTTTTATAAAAAAAAAAAAAACTCCTTTTATTTAGTACTGGCAGACTTTCTGCCAGTACTTAAGATGGCGGGGACATTTGTGGGGTGGGGGAGGGAAGAGAGCTGTTTGGGAGGGATCAGGGGGTGGGATGTGTCAGGTGGGAGGCTGATCTCTACCCTAAAGCTAAAATTAACCCTGCAAGCTCCCTACAACCTACCTAATTAACCCCTTCACTGCTGGGCATAATTTACGTGTGGTGCGCAGCAGCATTTAGCGGCCTTCTAATTACCAAAAATCAGTGCCAAAGCCATATAAGTCTGCTATTTCTGAACAAAGGGGATCCCAAAGAAGCTTTTACAACAATTTGTGCCATAATAGCACAAGCTGTTTGTAAATAATTTCAGTGAGAAACCTAAAATTGTGAAAAATGTAAAGTTTTTTTTTTTATTTGCTCGCATTTGGCGGTGAAATAGTGGCATAAAATATACCAAAATGTGCCTACATCAATACTTTGGGTTGTCTTCTAACAAAAAATATATACATGTCAAGGGATATTCAGGTATTCCTGACAGATATCAGGGTTCCAATGTAACTAGCGCTAATTTTGAAAAAAAGTGGTTTAGAAATAGCGAAGTGCTACTTGTATTTATTGCCCTATGACTTGCAAAAAAAGCAAAGCACATGTAAACATTGGGTATTTCTAAACTCAGGACAAAATTTAGAAACTATTTAGCATGGGTGTTTTTTGGTGATTGTAGATGTGTAACAGATTTTGGGGGTCAAAGTTAGAAAAAGTGTGTTTTTTCCTCATATTTTTTTTTTTTTTGTAGTAAATTATAAGACATGATGAAAATAATGGTATCTTTAGAAAGTCCATTTAATGGCGAGAAAAACGGTATATAATATGTGTGGGTACAGTAAACGAGTAAGAGGAAAATTACAGCTAAACACAAACACCGCAGAAATGTAAAAATAGCCATTGTCAATAAGGGTAAGAAAATTGAAAAATGGTCCGGTCATTAAGGGGTTAAACTCCCAGTGGGGTTATGAGAGAGACGTTTTTGTATCAAAAATTGCTGGTTGTGCTCATTGAACACCCCACCTGAGTTAGCATTTTAATACATAACTATTAGGCAGTGTGTTTAGATATAGATAATATTAGCACCTGGAGGCTCCGCCGATTTTATGGTTTTAATAAGCAAAACTAGCTATTTAAAACATAAAAATAAACAAGAAAAATGTTTCCATACGTTTAATACTCTGCATTAGGTATAACAAGTCATTTGGAACACATTAAAGGGACATTTAACTTAAAAAATAATGTTTTATAATGCTGCTCATAGTGAATGTATGTAGCTCGCTCCCACTACCAAGCCAGAGCGGGAGAAAGCTACATTTATTTCAATGGCTCGATCGGGCGTGCTGTGATTAGACAGCGCACCTGCAAAGCGCTTTTAAAATTCAAGACCCGCTCAGAAGATCCTGGAGCAGAGAGCTGCTAAATCCAGGTTTAATATAAAATATCTCGCAATGCTTTTTTTTTTTTTGCTACCTGCCGCTAAGATAATGTTATATAATGCTGCACTATGTGCAGCATTATAAAACATTATTTTTAAAGTTTACTGTCCCTTTAAGGGAAAAACAATTTTATAGAGCAGTGTCCCCTTAAAGAGGGATAATTGAGGAGAGGTGGCAACACTTTGATTGCAGAATACTCAACCTTTGAAATTTTATCTTTCCATAGAAAAGTTATAGCCCCTATGGTGTCTCGTAGTGGGAAGCTTTGGTCCAACTTCTGGGGGGCTTTGAGCCCAGAGGGTTACTACGCTCGATCTGAAGACTATGTGGATATAGTTCAAGGAAAAAGAGTGTAAGTATAATGAGATCGTCTTGTCGTCAAGATCTTTATCAACCTAGAGAATACTTGTAGTTGTCTGTATTTTGCACCGTCATCCCATCGTTTAAATAGGTTGTTTTGTTCTGTTGTAGTGGAGTCTGGAATGTGCCGTATATCGCTCATGCTTATCTCATCAAGGGTGAGACTATACGCAAGGAGCTGTCACACAAAAACATTTTCACTGCGGGCCAAGATGATCCGGACATGTCTTTTTGCAAGAGCGTACGACTCAAGGTCTGCAAAGAAAACTGTTAATTGATAGTGTTTTTTCTGAAATTTTGGTAGTGGTATCGTGTTCTAATGGGATGAAAAGTCACCTTAAAGGGACACTGAACCCAAATGTTTTCTTTCGTGATTCAGATAGAGCATGAAATTTTAAGCAACTTTCTAATTTACTCCTATTATCAAATTTTGTTCATTCTCTTGGTATCTTTATTTGAAATGCAAGAATTTAAGTTTAGATGCCGGCCCATTTTTTGGGAACAACCTGGGTTGTTCTTGCTGATTGGTGGATAAATTTATCCACCAATAAAAAAGTGCTGTCCAGAGTTCTGAACCAAACAAAAAGTGTAGAAGCCTTCTTTTTCAAATAAAGATAGCAAGAGAACGAAAAAAAAATGATAATAGGAGTAAATTAGAAAGTTGCTTAAAATTGCATGCTCTATCTGAATCACGAGAGAGAAAAAAATTTTGGTTCAGTGTCCCTTTAAAGTAATGGTAAATTTCAAACTAAGAATGTTGCAATAAAAAATACATTGGTGTACAAGCAAAGTTTCTCCAACATAGGTGTGTCCGGTCCACGGCGTCATCCTTACTTGTGGGATATTCTCTTCCCCAACAGGAAATGGCAAAGAGCCCAGCAAAGCTGGTCACATGATCCCTCCTAGGCTCCGCCTTCCCCAGTCATTCTCTTTGCCGTTGCACAGGCAACATCTCCACGGAGATGGCTTAGAGTTTTTTGGTGTTTTAATGTAGTTTTTATTCTTCAATCAAGAGTTTGTTATTTTAAAATAGTGCTGGTATGTACTATTTACTCTGAAACAGAAAAGAGATGAAGATTTCTGTTTGTAAGAGGAAGATGATTTTAGCAACCGTTACTAAAATCGATGGCTGTTTCCACACAGGACTGTTGAGATGAAGTAACTTCAGTTGGGGCAAACAGTGGGCAGACTTTGCTGCTTGAGGTATGACACATTTCTAACAAGACTTGGTAATGCTGGAAGCTGTCATTTTCCCTATGGGATCCGGTAAGCCATTTTATTAGTTTAGTATAAGAATAAAGGGCTTCACAAGGGCTTTAAAGACTGGTAGACACTTTTCTGGGCTAAAACGATCACTTTATAAGCATATTTAATGGATTATAACTTTAAAGAGTTATTTTAATCTTGGGGATTGTATTAAAAAAACGTCAGGCACTGTATTGGACTCCTTTTTCACTGGGGGCCTTTTCTAGTTATAGGCAGAGCCTCATTTTCGCGCCACTAATGCGCAGTTGTTTTTGGAAAGCAAGGCATGCAGATGCATGTGTGAGGAGCTCAGAACCACTGAAAAAGCTTATTGAAGGCGTCATTTGGTATCGTATTCCCCTCTGGGCTTGGTTGGGTCTCAGCAAAGCAGATACCAGGGACTGTATAGGGGTTAAATGTAAAAACGGCTCCGGTTCCGTTATTTTAAGAGTTAAAGCTTTCAAATTTGGTGTGCAATATTTTTAAGGCTTTAAGACACTGTGGTGAAATTTTGGTGAATTTTGAACAATTCCTTCATACTTTTTCACATATTCAGTAATAAAGTGTGTTCAGTTTAAAATTTAAAGTGACAGTAACGGTTTTATTTTAAAACGTTTTTTTGTGCTTTGTTATCAAGTTTATGCCTATTTAACATGTCTGACCCATCAGATAGACGACGTTCTGTATGTTCGGAAGCCAAGGTTCCTCCCCATTTAAATATATGTGATGAATGTGACATAGGGTCCAAACAAAGTAGGGACAATGATGCCACTGATAATGATGTTGCCCAAGATGATTCCTCAAGTGAGGGGAGTAAGCATGGTACTGCATCATCCCCTTCTGTGTCTACACCAGTCTTGCCCACTCAGGAGGTCCCTAGTACATCTAGTGCGCCAATCCTCCTTACTATGCAACAATTAACGGCTGTAATGGATAATTCTATTAAAAACATTTTAGCCAAAATGCCCACTTATCAGCGAAAGCGCGATTGCTCTGTTTTAGATACTGAAGAGCATGAGGACGCTGATGATAATGGTTCTGACATGCCCTTACACCAGTCTGAAGGGGCCAGGGAGGTTTTGTCTGAGGGAGAAATTTCAGATTCAGGAAAAATTTCTCAACAAGCTGAACCTGACGTTATTACATTTAAATTTAAATTGGAACATCTCCGCGCTCTGCTTAAGGAGGTGTTATCTACTCTGGATGATTGTGACAATTTGGTCATTCCAGAGAAATTATGTAAGATGGATAAGTTCCTAGAGGTCCCGGTGCCCCCCGATGCTTTTCCTATACCCAAGCGGGTGGCGGACATTGTAAATAAAGAATGGGAAAGGCCTGGCATACCTTTTTGTCCCTCCCCCTATTTTTAAGAAATTATTTCCTATGGTCGACCCCAGAAAGGACTTATGGCAGACAGTCCCCAAGGTCGAGGGGGCGGTTTCTACTCTAAACAAGCGCACTACTATCCCTATAGAAGATAGTTGTGCTTTCAAAGATCCTATGGATAAAAAATTAGAGGGTTTACTTAAAAAGATGTTTGTTCAGCAAGGTTACCTTCTACAACCAATTTCATGCATTGTTCCTGTCACTACTGCAGCGTGTTTCTGGTTCGAAGAACTAGAAAAGTCGCTCAATAAAGAATCTTCGTATGAGGAGGTTATGGACAGAGTTCAAGCACTTAAATTGGCTATCTCTTTTATCTTAGACGCCACTTTGCAATTAGCTAGATTAGCGGCGAAAAATTCAGGTTTTGCTATTGTGGCGCGCAGAGCGCTTTGGC
Organism: Bombina bombina; assembly: GCF_027579735.1. Classification (NCBI taxonomy): domain Eukaryota; kingdom Metazoa; phylum Chordata; class Amphibia; order Anura; family Bombinatoridae; genus Bombina; species Bombina bombina. The sequence continues at coordinate 874,033,813 of NC_069504.1, forward strand.
TAAAGTCTTGGTCAGCGGACGTGTCCTCCAAGAACAAATTGCTTAACATCCCTTTCAAGGGTAAAACGCTGTTTGGCCCTGACTTGAAAGAGATTATTTCAGACATCACTGGGGGAAAGGGCCACGCCCTTCCTCAGGATAGGTCTTTTAAGGCTAAAAATAAACCAAATTTTCGTCCCTTTCGCAGAAACGGACCAGCCTCAAATTCTACATCCTCTAAGCAAGAGGGTAATACTTCTCAAACCAAGCCAGCCTGGAGGCCGATGCAAGGCTGGAACAAAGGTAAGCAGGCCAAGAAACCTGCCACTGCTACTAAGACAGCATGAGGTGTTGGCCCCCGATCCGGGACCGGATCTGGTGGGGGGCAGACTCTCTCTCATCGCTCAGGCTTGGGCAAGAGATGTTCAGGTTCCTTGGGCGCTAGAAATAGTTTCTCAAGGTTATCTCCTGGAATTCAAGGAACTACCCCCAAGGGGAAGGTTCCACAGGTCTCAATTGTCTTCAGACCAAATAAAAAGACAGGCATTCTTACATTGTGTAGAAGACCTGTTAAAAATGGGAGTGATTCATCCTGTTCCATTAGGAGAACAAGGGATGGGGTTTTACTCCAATCTGTTCATAGTTCCCAAAAGAGAGGGAACATTCAGACCAATTTTAGATCTCAAGATTCTAAACAAATTTCTCAGGGTTCCATCGTTCAAAATGGAAACCATTCGGACAATTCTTCCTACCATCCAGGAAGGTCAATTCATGACCACGGTGGATTTAAAGGATGCGTATCTACATATTCCTATCCACAAGGAACATCATCGGTTCCTAAGGTTCGCCTTTCTGGACAAGCATTACCAGTTTGTGGCACTTCCATTCGGATTAGCCACTGCTCCAAGAATTTTCACAAAGGTACTAGGGTCCCTTCTAGCGGTGCTAAGACCAAGGGGCATTGCAGTAGTACCTTACTTGGACGACATACTGATTCAAGCGTCGTCTCTGCCAAAAGCAAAGGCTCATACGGACATTGTCCTAGCCTTTCTCAGATCTCACGGGTGGAAAGTGAACATAGAAAAAAGTTCTCTGTCCCCGTCAACAAGAGTTCCCTTCTTGGGAACAATAATAGATTCCTTAGAAATGAAGATTTTTCTGACAGAGGCCAGAAAATCAAAACTTCTAAGCTCTTGTCAAGTACTTCATTCTGTTCTTCTTCCTTCCATAGCGCAGTGCATGGAAGTAATAGGTTTGATGGTTGCGGCAATGGACATAGTTCCTTTTGCGCGAATTCATCTAAGACCATTACAACTGTGCATGCTCAGACAGTGGAATGGGGATTATACAGACTTGTCTCCGACGATCCAAGTAGATCAGAGGACCAGAGATTCACTCCGTTGGTGGCTGACCCTGGACAACCTGTCACAGGGGATGAGCTTCCGCAGACCAGAGTGGGTCATTGTCACGACCGACGCCATTCTGGTGGGCTGGGGCGCGGTCTGGGAACCCCTGAAAGCTCAGGGTCTATGGTCTCGGGAAGAATCTCTTCTCCCGATAAACATTCTGGAACTGAGAGCGATATTCAATGCTCTCAAGGCTTGGCCTCAGCTAGCAAAGGCCAAATTCATAAGGTTTCAATCAGACAACATGACGACTGTTGCATATATCAACCATCAGGGGGGAACAAGGAGTTCCCTGGCGATGGAAGAAGTGACCAAAATAATTCAATGGGCGGAGGATCACTCCTGCCACTTGTCTGCAATCCACATCCCAGGAGTGGAAAATTGGGAAGCGGATTTTCTGAGTCGTCAGACATTTCATCCGGGGGAGTGGGAACTCCATCCGGAAATCTTTGCCCAAATAACTCAATTATGGGGCATTCCAGACATGGATCTGATGGCGTCTCGTCAGAACTTCAAGGTTCCTTGCTACGGGTCCAGATCCAGGGATCCCAAGGCGACTCTAGTAGATGCACTAGTGGCGCCCTGGACCTTCAACCTAGCTTATGTATTCCCACCGTTTCCTCTCATTCCCAGGCTGGTAGCCAGGATCAATCAGGAGAGGGCTTCGGTGATCTTGATAGCTCCTGCGTGGCCACGCAGGACTTGGTATGCAGACCTGGTGGATATGTCATCGGCTCCACCATGGAAGCTACCTTTGAGACAGGACCTTCTTGTTCAAGGTCCATTCGAACATCCGAATCTGGCTTCGCTCCAACTGACTGCTTGGAGATTGAACGCTTGATTTTATCAAAGCGTGGGTTTTCAGATTCTGTCATTGATACTCTTATTCAGGCCAGAAAGCCTGTAACTAGGAAAATTTACCATAAAATATGGAAAAAATATATCTGTTGGTGTGAATCTAAAGGATTCCCATGGAACAAGATAAAAATTCCTAAGATTCTATCCTTTCTACAAGAGGGTTTGGAGAAAGGATTATCTGCAAGTTCTTTGAAGGGACAGATTTCTGCTTTATCTGTTTTACTTCACAAAAAGCTGGCGGCTGTGCCAGATGTCCAAGCTTTTGTTCAGGCTCTGGTTAGAATCAAGCCTGTTTACAAACCTTTGACTCCTCCTTGGAGTCTCAATTTAGTTCTTTCAGTTCTTCAAGGGGTTCCGTTTGAACCCATACATTCCGTAGATATTAAGTTATTATCTTGGAAAGTTTTGTTTTTGGTTGCAATTTCTTCTGCTAGAAGAGTTTCAGAGTTATCTGCTCTGCAGTGTTCTCCTCCTTATCTGGTGTTCCATGCAGATAAGGTGGTTTTGCGTACTAAACCTGGTTTTCTTCCGAAAGTTGTTTCTAACAAAAATATTAACCAGGAGATAGTTGTGCCTTCTTTGTGTCCGAATCCAGTTTCAAAGAAGGAACGTTTGTTGCACAATTTGGATGTAGTTCGTGCTCTCAAATTCTATTTAGAGGCTACAAAGGATTTCAGACAAACATCTTCCTTGTTTGTTGTTTATTCTGGTAAAAGGAGAGGTCAAAAAGCGACTTCTACCTCTCTCTCTTTTTGGCTTAAAAGCATCATCCGATTGGCTTATGAGACTGCCGGACGGCAGCCTCCTGAAAGAATCACAGCTCACTCCACTAGGGCTGTGGCTTCCACATGGGCCTTCAAGAACGAGGCTTCTGTTGATCAGATATGTAAGGCAGCGACTTGGTCTTCACTGCACACTTTTACCAAATTTTACAAATTTGATACTTTTGCTTCTTCTGAGGCTATTTTTGGGAGAAAGGTTTTGCAAGCCGTGGTGCCTTCCATCTAGGTGACCTGATTTGCTCCCTCCCATCATCCGTGTCCTAAAGCTTTGGTATTGGTTCCCACAAGTAAGGATGACGCCGTGGACCGGACACACCTATGTTGGAGAAAACAGAATTTATGCTTACCTGATAAATTACTTTCTCCAACGGTGTGTCCGGTCCACGGCCCGCCCTGGTTTTTTAATCAGGTCTGATGAATTATTTTCTCTAACTACAGTCACCACGGTATCATATGATTTCTCCTATGCATATTCCTCCTTTACGTCGGTCGAATGACTGGGGAAGGCGGAGCCTGGGAGGGATCATGTGACCAGCTTTGCTGGGCTCTTTGCCATTTCCTGTTGGGGAAGAGAATATCCCACAAGTAAGGATGACGCCGTGTACCGGACACACCGTTGGAGAAAGTAATTTATCAGGTAAGCATAAATTCTGTTTTTTTTGTAAAACTATATATATATATATTATAATAAGATGGTATATTCTGTTCCTCTGCCCCCTTCATTTCCTTTTTTGACTTGGTTGTAACATAAAAAGCAGTCCCACCCACTCTCTACATAGGCTTCCTAAGGGCTTTCAAGGGACTGGACTTCAAGTGTTGTATGACACACAGACTTATTGGATGTTCATTGGAATTATCATTAAAAAATGGGGGGGAAAAAAGTTAATCCCTGTAGACCTGCATAACATTGTAATAAAAACGGTACTATAGGCACAGATTTAATCCTTTTCACTGATAGATTAAAAAAAATGCATAAACTTTTTTTAAGGTAAAGATTACATATATGGCATTTGATTAGCAAAAGTTTACCATCACTTTTAAATTAAAATGTATATATATGAATGGGTTTAATAACTTGCACCTCTAGTGAGGAAAAGAGCACATTTTACTTAGAGATTTACAGATGATATCACTATGCCTGATAATAGCATAAACTACAAATACTTGCAAGACTTATCATAAATTGTATGTTTTTACATATATTATATGGATGAAAAAATATCAGCATAGTTCACCAGTCGGGAAAAAGTTATTCATTGATCCCAGATGACCTAATTTCATTTTTTAGTCCGGAACTAGTAAACTACTGTCAGTTTCCAGCCTTGTGTATATATAAGTACAGATTTTCTTTTGCATGATGTACCAAGTCCATGGATTCATCCTAACTTGTGGGATATTGCCCTTCCTGACCGGAAGTAGCAAAGAGAGCACCACAGCAGAGCTGTCTATATAGCTCCCCGCTTAACTCCACCCCCTAGTCATTCTCTTTACTCTTCCTGCTTAGAGCCAGCAAAGAGAAGAGGTGTTAAACTGTTAATTTTTATTTCATCTTCAATCAAGAGTTTGTTATTTTTAAATGGTACCGGTGTTGTACTATTTGCTCTCAGGCAGGACATACAGGGAGTGCAGAATTATTAGGCAAATGAGTATTTTGACCACATCATCCTCTTTATGCATGTTGTCTTACTCCAAGCTGTATAGGCTCGAAAGCCTACTACCAATTAAGCATATTAGGTGATGTGCATCTCTGTAATGAGAAGGGGTGTGGTCTAATGACATCAACACCCTATATCAGGTGTGCATAATTATTAGGCAAGTTCCTTTCCTTTGGCAAAATGGGTCAAAAGAAGGACTTGACAGGCTCAGAAAAGTCAAAAATAGTGAGATATCTTGCAGAGGGATGCAGCACTCTTAAAATTGCAAAGCTTCTGAAGCGTGATCATCGAACAATCAAGCGTTTCATTCAAAATAGTCAACAGGGTCGCAAGAAGTGTGTGGAAAAACCAAGGTGCAAAATAACTGCCCATGAACTGAGAAAAGTCAAGCTTGCAGCTGCAAAGATGCCACTTGCCACCAGTTTGGCCATATTTCAGAGCTGCAACATCACTGGAGTGCCCAAAAGCACAAGGTGTGCAATACTCAGAGACATGGCCAAGGTAAGAAAGGCTGAAAGACGACCACCACTGAACAAGACACACAAGCTGAAACGTCAAGACTGGGCCAAGAAATATCTCAAGACTGATTTTTCTAAGGTTTTATGGACTGATGAAATGAGAGTGAGTCTTGATGGGCCAGATGGATGGGCCCGTGGCTGGATTGGTAAAAGGGCAGAGAGCTCCAGTCCGACTCAGGCGCCAGCAAGGTACTGGTTTGGGCTGGTATCATCAAAGATGAGCTTGTGGGGCCTTTTCGGGTTGAGGATGGAGTCAAGCTCAACTCCCAGTTTCTGGAAGACACCTTCTTCAAGCAGTGGTACAGGAAGAAGTCTGCATCCTTCAAGAAAAACATGATTTTCATGCAGGATAATGCTCCATCACACGCGTCCAAGTACTCCACAGCGTGGCTGGCAAGAAAGGGTATAAAAGAAGAAAATCTAATGACATGGCCTCCTTGTTCACCTGATCTGAACCCCATTGAGAACCTGTGGTCCATCATCAAATGTGATATTTACAAGGAGGGAAAACAGTACACCTCTCTGAACAGTGTCTGGGAGGCTGTGGTTGCTGCTGCACGCAATGTTGATGGTGAACAGATCAAAACACTGACAGAATCCATGGATGGCAGGCTTTTGAGTGTCCTTGCAAAGAAAGGTGGCTATATTGGTCACTGATTTGTTTTTGTTTTGTTTTTGAATGTCAGAAATGTATATTTGTGAATGTTGAGATGTTATATTGGTTTCACTGGTAAAAATAAATAATTAAAATGGGTATATATTTGTTTTTTGTTAAGTTGCCTAATAATTATGCACAGTAATAGTCACCTGCACACAGAGATATCCCCCTAAAATAGCTATAACTAAAAACAAACTAAAAACTACTTCCAAAACTATTCAGCTTTGATATTAATGAGTTTTTTGGGTTCATTGAGAACATGGTGGTTGTTCAATAATAAAATTAATCCTCAAAAATACAACTTGCCTAATAATTCTGCACTCCCTGTAGAAGAAGATTTCTGCCTGGAGGATGATGATCTTAGCATTTGTAACTAAGGTTACCCACATGAGCTGAGGAGTACAGGAAAACGTCAGTGTGAGGAACGGTTCTTGCTGTATAGCAATGAGGTATGTTCAGTCATTTTTTCTGCAGAGACTGTGTTAACTCAGAAAGGCTGACAGTATCCCCATTAGGGGAAGAGTAAGCAGTAATCCTAGTATGAAAGAGGTTTTACTAGCTTGCATAAAGGGCTTAAATATTTTTGGGCACTCAGTTTGTTTATGTAAAATTGGTACAAACATTTGTGTGTTCTGGGAGTAACGTTTATGTTTATGGGACGTTTGCTTGAGGGGTCATTTGGCTTATTTTGGGTTTGTTATAACCCACATGGTTTTCAAACTAGGTTTGTTAAATTTGAGTAGGCCCCAGTAACATCGAGTGAGGTGGGCTGGGCCTATTTTCGCGCCTCAGTTGCGCATTTAGTTATACAGACAAGCAGCAAGCAACTTCTCCTGAGGTCCTGATGATCTTCTGAGGGCCTGTTCGCAGCTTTAACCCCATATTATCGTTCCTAAGGGCAGGTAGGGCCACAGCAGAGCTGTGGCAAGGTGCTTATAGGGGTGTTTAACCGGTTTTAGACATTTTTCAATCCGTTTTTTTTCATTTGGGGGTTTATTGCTTATTAACTTGTGGTGCAATCCTTCTAAAGCTTAGTGGGTACACTGTTAAAATTTCAGAAAAATTGAAGCAATTTTAACCTGTTTTGCAGTTTGTGTATGCCGTTTTTTTCTCTTAAAGGCACAGTACCGTTTTTGCAAATTGTGTTTTTTTCATTAAATAAAGTGTTTTCCAAGCTTGCTTGCTTTATTACTAGTCTGTTAAACATGTCTGACACTGAGGAAACTCATTGCTCAAATTGTTTAGAAGCCATTGTGGAACCCCCCTCTTAGAATGTGTCCCACTTGTACTGATATGTCTGTAAATTGCAAACAGCATATTTTGACTTATAAAAGTTTGGCATTAGATAATTCTCAGACAGAAGGAAATCAGGTTTTGCCATCTAGTTCTCCCCAAGTGTCTCAACCAGTAACGCCCGCACAAGCAACGCCAAGTACTTCTAGTGCGTCTAATTCTTTCACCTTGCAAGATATGGCTTCAGTTATACATACTACCCTCACAGAGGTTTTATCTAAGCTGCCTGGTTTGCAAGGGAAGCGCAGTAGCTCTGGGTTGAGAACAAATGCTGAGCCTTCTGATGCTTTAGTAGCCGTATCCGATATTCCCTCGCAATGTTCTGAAGTAGGGATGAGGGATTTGATGTCTGAGGGAGAGATTTCTGATTCAGGAAAGACGTTCCCTCAGACAGATTCAGATATGACGGCATTTAAATTTAAGCTAGAGCACCTCCGCTTATTGCTCAGGGAGGTTTTAGCTACTCTGGATGATTGTGACCCTATTGTAGTTCCAGAGAAATTGTGTAAAATGGACAAATATTTAGAGGTTCCTGTTTACACTGATGTGTTTCCGGTCCCTAAGAGGATTTCGGACATTGTTACTAAGGAGTGGGATAAACCAGGTATTCCGTTCTCTACCCCTCCTGTTTTTAAGAAAATGTTTCCCATTTCTGACACCATAAAGGACTCATGGCAGATTGTCCCTAAGGTGGAGGGAGCTATTTCTACCCTGGCTAAGCGTACAACTATACCTATTGAAGACGGTTGTGTAGAAGACCTTTTTACCATGGGAGTGATCTGCCCAGTTCCAAAAGCAGAACAGGGGCAGGGGTTCTACTCCAATCTGTTTAGTTCCCAAAAAGGAGGGAACCTTCAGACCAATTCTGGATCTCAAGATCCTAAACCAATTCCTAAGAGTTCCATCTTTCAAGATGGAGACCATTCGGACTATCTTACCATTGATCCAGTAGGGTCAATATATGACCACCGTGGACTTAAAGGATGCATATCTACACATTCCTAACCACAAAGATCATCACCAGTTCCTCAGGTTCGCCTTTCTGGACAAGCATTATCAGTTTGTGGCCTTTCCTTTCGGGTTGGCCACGGGAAGGTGTTTCCGCAGGCCAGAATGGGTTATAGTGACGACAGACGCCAGTCTTCTGGGCTGGGGTGCAGTCTGGAATTCCCTGAAAGCTCAGGGTTTGTGGACTCGGGAGGAGGCTCTCCTACCTATAAATATTCTGGAATTAAGAGTGATATTCAATGCTCTCCAGGCATGGCCTCAGCTGGCTTTGGCCAGATTCATCAGGTTTCAGTCGGACAACATCAAGACTGTGGCTTATATCAATCATCAGGGCGGAACAAAGAGTTCCTTAGCGATGATAGAGGTCTCAAGGATAATCCAATGGGCAGAGGCTCACTCTTGCCATCTGTCAGCGATCTATATCCCAGGTGTAGAGAACTGGGAGGCAGATTTTCTAAGTCGTCAGACTTTTCATCCGGAGGAGTGGGAACTCCATCCGGAGGTGTTTGCTCAGCTGGTGCGGCTATGGGGCACACCAGAGTTGGATCTGTTGGCGTCTCGTCAAAACGCTAAACTTCCTCGTTAAGGCTCCAGGTCAAGGGATCCTCAGGCTGTACTGATAGATGCTCTAGCAGTACCCTGGTCTTTCAACCTGGCTTATGTGTTTCGACCTTTCCCTCTCCTTCCATGTCTGATTGCCAGAATCAAACAGGAGAGAGCGTCAGTGATTTTGATAGCGCCTGCGTGGCCACGCAGGACTTGGTATGCAGACCTGGTGGACATGTCATCCCTTCCACCATGGTCTCTTCCATTGAGACAGGACCTTCTGATTCAAGGTCCATTCAAGCATACAAATCTAATTTCTCTGCAACTGACTGCGTGGAGATTGAACGCTTGATTCTATCAAAGCGGGGTTTCTCTGAGTAAGTCATAAATACCTTGATTCAGGCTTGAAAGCCTGTTACCAGGAAAATTTATCATAAGATATGGCGTAAATATCTCTTGGTGCGAATCCAAAGGCTTCTCCTGGAGTAAAATCAGGATTCCTAGGATTTTGTCTTTTCTCCAAGAGGGATTGGAGAAAGGATTATCAGCTAGTTCCCTAAAGGGACAGATATCTGCTCTGTCTATTATGTTGCACAAGCATCTGGCATATGTTCCAGACGTTCTGGCTTTTTGTCAGACTTTAGTTAAAATTAAGCCTGTGTTTAAACCTATTGCTCTGCCATGGAGTCTAAATTTAGTTCTTAGAGTTCTTCAGGGGGTTCCGTTTGAACCCATGCATTCCATAGATATTAAGCTTTTATCTTGGAAAGTTTTGTTCCTAGTTGCTATCTCTTCAGCTCGAACAGTTTCTGAACTATCTGCATTACAATGTGACTCTCCTTATCTTGTGTTCCATGCTGATAAGGTGGTTTTGCGTACCAAGCCTGGGTTCCTACCTAAGGTTGTTACTAACAGGAATATCAATCAAGAAATTCTTGTAAGAAGGAACGTCTGTTGCACAACTTGGACGTGGTTCATGCTTTGAAATTTTTTTTGCAGGCAACCAAAGATTTTCGTCAAACATCTTCTTTGTTGTCTATTCTGGAAAGCGTAGGGGTCAAAAGGCTACAGCAACTTCTCTTTCCTTTTGGATGAAAAGCATCATCCGTTTGGCTTATGAGACTGCTGGACAGCAGCCTCCTGAAAGGATTACAGCTCATTCTACTAGAGCGGTAGCTTCCACATGGGCTTTTAAAAATGATGCTTCTGTTGAACAGATTTGTAAGGCTGCGACTTGGTCTTCGCTTCATACCTTTTCAAAATTTTACAAATTTGATACTTTTGCTTCTTCTGAGGCTATTTTTGGGAGAGAGGTTTTGCAAGCAGTGGTGCCTTCCGTTTAGGTTCCTGTCTTGTCCCTCCCTTCATCCGTGTCCTAAAGCTTTGGTATTGGTATCCCACAAGTTAGGACAGATAGTATTTTTTATGTAAACTTCAGTCACCTCTGCACCTTATAGTTTCTCCTTTTCTTCCTTGGCCTTCGGTCGAATGACTGGGGGGTGGAGTTAAGGGGGGAGCTATATAGACAGCTCTGCTGTGGAGCTCTCTTTGCTACTTCCTGTCAGGAAGGACAATATCCCACAAGTTAGGATGAATCCGTGGACTCGGTACATCGCAAAAGAAAGAAATTTATCAGGTAAGCATAAATTTTGTTTTTTTTATAAGATAGTATAGTCTTCACAAGTATCTAACATGCACTAAATAAAGATTAAAGTTTTATATACACTTGTAAATATGGATAATTGAAAGCAGATAAATAAAATCATCTATACAATTACCTATCTATAAAAACAGTTATAGCAGGAGGATTCGTTTATCCTGATATCTGAAAAAAAAAATCACATCTCTTTACCTATAAAGGGGTCCTTTAAAGGGACACAAAACCCAAACATGTTCTTTCATGATTCAGATAGAAAATACACTTTTTAGAAAGTTTCCAATTTACTTCTATTTTAAAATTTGCTTTGTTTTCTTATTATTCTTTGTTGAAGGGATATTTTGATAGGTAGTGTGCACGACTGGATCTCTACGTGACAGGAAATAATGCTGCCATTTAGTGCTCTTGCTAATGTAGAACATTGTTGCAGAACTGCTAGCATATAGTACTGCAGGCACGTGCACACTCCTGAACTTACCTTCCTGCTTTTCAACAAAGGATAACAAGAAAATGAAGAAACTTTGAAGTTCATTGGAAAGTTATTTAAAATTGTATGATCTATCTGAGTTATGAAAGACAGAAAAATTTTGGGTTTTATGTTCCTTTAATTAAAGGGAAAGTAAAGTGAAAATTAAACTTTCAAGAGTTAGAGCATGCATTTTTAAATCAACTTTCCAATTTACTTAATTTTTGTTCTGTTGGTAGCCTTTGTTGAAAAGCATACATTGGTAGTCTTAAAAGCAGCTGCTGATTGGTGGCCACACACATTTTTCTTGCCATCTGATATGTTCAGCTAGCACCCAGTAGTGCATTGCTGCTCCTTCAACAAATGATACCAAGAGAATAAAGTAATATATTGGAAAGTTTGTTTATCTGAATCATGAAAACAAAAATTGGATTTCACATCCCTTTTAACATCTAAGTGCAGCATTAAGACAGCAAAGCCAAGAACAGACAGTCTATGTAATGATCAGTTTTAGGTACACCGTGATAGGCATAAGAAACCATATGCAGAAACCAAGTATAGTCCATTTCTAATGATTGTTAAATAAATGTACTTTTAACCCTTTGCGGTCCTTTATCGGAATATATCCGACAAAGGGTTTTAGCGCATGCGCTCAAATGTCGGATATATTCCGACTTTGCCGCTTTTGAATTTCACAGCTAAATAGCAACATCTAGTGGTGACTTGTTATTTGGCTGTGTAAATCAAAAATATTGGCGCGAAAAGTAAGTAAAACCTGCCGGCCACACCAATTAAATATTTAAAGGACCGGAAAGGGTTTAGTTTGCTATGCAAGTAGCAGATATTTTACTAAGCTTATCACTAACCAAATTATATGTCAAGTTGGTTATTGTTACTGATGTAAAACTTACATGGTAACATTTTAGACAGATTTATTAATCAAATAATAATAGTAAACTTAAAATGCTAAAGAAGGCAGCCGCTCGCCACATTTTGGTTCTTTTCGGAGCCACATTTTTTTTTGTAAAAGTGCAACACACAAATATCTGTGCAAATCCAGATCTCAGTGTGTTGTACTTTCTGAAGAATAAATGTGGCTCGAAAAAAGAGGCAAATGCGTTGAGCAGCTACCGCCTTCCGCATTCTGATGCTACTAAAGCATACGAATGCACACCCCTAATCAGGAGCATGCACGTATCTTGAGCATTATATGGCAGCAGTGTTTTTAACAATTTAACACATATAGTGCTGAAGATGTGCTTGATCCTGAGCCTGCCTTAGTATGATCTCATGGAAAAGAGCTAAGTTCAGCAAAGGATACCAGGAGAAAGAGGTACATTTCTCCAACATAGGTGTGTCCGGTCCACGGCGTCATCCTTACTTGTGGGATATTCTCTTCCCCAACAGGAAATGGCAAAGAGCCCAGCAAAGCTGGTCACATGATCCCTCCTAGGCTCCGCCTACCCCAGTCATTCTCTTTGCCGTTGTACAGGCAACATCTCCACGGAGATGGCTTAGAGTTTTTTAGTGTTTAACTGTAGTTTTTATTATTCAATCAAGAGGTTCCACAGGTCAAGGCTGGAGCAAAGGAAAGCAGGCCAGGAAACCTGCCACTGCTACCAAGACAGCATGAAATGCGGGCCCCCGATCCGGGACCGGATCTGGTGGGGGGCAGACTCTCTCTCTTCGCTCAGGCTTGGGAAAGAGATGTTCTGGATCCTTGGGCGCTAGAAATAGTCTCCCAAGGTTATTCTCTGGAGTTCAAGGGGCTTCCTCCAAGGGGGAGGTTCCACAGGTCTCAGTTGTCTTCAGACCACATAAGAAGACAGGCATTCTTACATTGGGTAGAAGACCTGCTAAAAATGGGAGTGATTCATCCTGTTCCATTAGGAGAACAAGGGATGGGGTTCTACTCCAATCTGTTCATAGTTCCCAAAAAAGAGGGAACGTTCAGACCAATCTTAGATCTCAAGATCTTGAACAAGTTTCTCAAGGTTCCATCGTTCAAGATGGAAACCATTCGAACACTTCTTCCTTCCATCCAGGAAGGTCAATTCATGACCAAGGTGGATTTCAAGGATGCGTATCTACATATTCCTATCCACAAGGAACATCATCGGTTCCTAAGGTTTGCATTCCTGGACAAGCATTTCCAGTTCGTGGCATTTTCTTTCGGATTAGCCACTGCTCCTAGGATTTTCTCATAGGTACTAGGGTCCCTTCTGGCGGTGCTAAGACCAAGGGGCATTGCTGTAGTACCTTACTTGGACGACATTCTGATTCGAGCGTCGTCCCTTCCTCAAGTAAAGGCTCACACGGACATTGTCCTGGCCTTTCTCAGATCTCACGGATGGAAAGTGAACGTGGAAAAGAGTTCTCTATCTCCGTCAACGAGGGTTCCCTTCTTGGGAACTATAATAGACTCCTTAGAAATGAGGATTTTTCTGACAGAAGCCAGAAAAACAAAACTTCTAGACTCTTGTCGGATACTTCATTCCGTTCCTCTTCCTTCCATAGCGCAGTGCATGGAAGTGATAGGTTTGATGGTAGCGGCAATGGACATAGTTCCTTTTGTGCGCATTCATCTAAGACCATTACAACTGTTCATGCTCAGTCAGTGGAATGGGGACTATTCAGACTTGTCTCCGAAGATACAAGTAAATCAGAGGACCAGAGACTCATTCCGTTGGTGGCTGTCCCTGGACAACCTGTCACAAGGGATGACCTTCCGCAGACCAGAGTGGGTCATTGTCACGACCGACGCCAGTCTGATGGGCTGGGGCGCGGTCTGGGGATCCCTGAAAGCTCAGGGTCTTTGGTCTCGGGTAGAATCTCTTCTACCGATAAATATTCTGGAACTGAGAGCGATATTCAATGCTCTCAAAGCTTGGCCTCAGCTAGAGAGGGCCAAGTTCATACATCAACCATCAGGGGGGAACAAGGAGTTCCCTAGCGATGGAAGAAGTGACCAAAATCATTCTATGGGCGGAGTCTCACTCCTGCCACCTGTCTGCTATCCACATCCCAGGAGTGGAAAATTGGGAAGCGGATTTTCTGAGTCGTCAGACATTGCATCCGGGGGAGTGGGAACTCCATCCGGAAATCTTTGCCCAAGTCACTCAACCGTGGGGCATTCCAGACATGGATCTGATGGCCTCTCGTCAGAACTTCAGAGTTCCTTACTACGGGTACAGATCCAGGGATCCCAAGGCGGCTCTAGTGGATGCACTAGTAGCACCTTGGACCTTCAAACTAGCTTATGTGTTCCCGCCGTTTCCTCTCATCCCCAGGCTGGTAGCCAGGATCCATCAGGAGAGGGCGTCGGTGATTTTGATAGCTCCTGCGTGGCCACGCAGGACTTGGTATGCAGATCTGGTGAATATGTCATCGGCTCCACCATGGAAGCTACCTTTGAGAGACCTTCTTGTTCTAGGTCCGTTCGACCCACTCCAGCTGACTGCTTGGAGATTGAACGCTTGATCTTATCAAAGCGAGGGTTCTCAGATTCTGTTATTAATACTCTTGTTCAGGCCTGAAAGCCTGTAACCAGAAAAATTACCACATAATTTGGTATATCTGTTGGTGTGAATCTGCAGGATTCCCTTGGGACAAGGTTAAGATTCCTAAGAGTCTATCCTTCCTTCGAGAAGGATTGGAAAAAGGATTATCTGCAAGTTCCTTGATGGGACAGATTTCTGCCTTGTCTGTGTTACTTCACAAAAAGCTGGCAGCTGTGCCAGATGTTCTAGCCTTTGTTCAGGCTCTGGTTAGAATCAAGCCTGTTTACAAAATTTTGACTCCTCCTTGGAGTCTCAACCTAGTTCTTTCAGTTCTTCAGGGGGTTCCGTTTGAACCCTTACATTCCGTTGATATTAAGTTATTATCTTGGAAAGTTTTGTTTTTGGTTGCAATTTCTTCTGCTAGAAGAGTTTCAGAATTATCTGCTCTGCAGTGTTCTTCTCCTTATCTGGTGTTCCATGCAGATAAGGTGGTTTTGCGTACTAAACCTGGTTTTCTTCCAAAAGTTGTTTCTAACAAAAACATTAACCAGGAGATAGTTGTGCCTTCTTTGTGTCCTAATCCAGTTTCAAAGAAGGAACGTTTGTTGCACAACTTGGATGTAGTTCGTGCTCTCAAATTTTACTTAGCAGCTACTAAGGATTTCAGACAAACTTTGTCTTTGTTTGTTGTTTATTCTGGTAAACGGAGAGGTCAAAAAGCAACTTCTACCTCTCTCTCCTTCTGGATTAAAAGCATTATCCGATTGGCTTATGAGACTGCCGGACGGCAGCCTCCTGAAAGAATCACAGCTCACTCCACTAGGGCTGTGGCTTCCACATGGGCCTTCAAGAACGAGGCTTCTGTTGATCAGATATGTAAGGCAGCGACTTGGTCTTCACTGCACACTTTTACCAAATTTTACAAATTTGATACTTTTGCTTCTTCTGAGGCTATTTTTGGGAGAAAGGTTTTGCAAGCCGTGGTGCCTTCCATTTAGGTGACCTGATTTGCTCCCTCCCTTCATCCGTGTCCTAAAGCTTTGGTATTGGTTCCCACAAGTAAGGATGACGCCGTGGACCGGACACACCTATGTTGGAGAAAACAGAATTTATGTTTACCTGATAAATTACTTTCTCCAACGGTGTGTCCGGTCCACGGCCCGCCCTGGTTTTTTTAATCAGGTCTGATAATTTATTTTCTTTAACTACAGTCACCACGGTAACATATGGTTTCTCCTATGCAAATATTCCTCCTTAACGTCGGTCGAATGACTGGGGTAGGCGGAGCCTAGGAGGGATCATGTGACCAGCTTTGCTGGGCTCTTTGCCATTTCCTGTTGGGGAAGAGAATATCCCACAAGTAAGGATGACGCCGTGGACCGGACACACCGTTGGAGAAAGTAATTTATCAGGTAAACATAAATTCTGTTTTTTTATTTTGTTTTATTATATATTCTGTTAGAATCAAGAACGTTTATGTCTGTCTCTTAAGTGAGGAATTGAAATAAATAAAGCCACACTCTGGTTAGTTTAGGGATTTGTTATGGGTTTGCTGCCTGTCTCTGTAATCCCCCTGCTCATTGGATTTTCTCTCTCTTTCTTTAGAGCGTGTTTCTGCATATCAGCAACAGAGACGAATTTGGTCGTCTGATCTCTACTTCCAAATATAATATTTCTCATCTACACAGTGACCTGTGGCAGATCTTTGAGAATCCTGTGGTAAGAGAGAGTGTATATCTACAGAACTTATTTATACGGTGTGGCTGTTACCATGGCATTGGGGTATTGATTTGACAGTAGTTTGGGCACCCTGCTTTGCTGAAATGTTGATGTAAAATATCCATACCAAGCAGGAGATAAATGCATCCAAGAACACACAGCGGTAGGTCAGATAGCAAGTTAGAACCTACATCCAATAGAAGAGATAGACACTCGCTACCTCTGTGAATATCTTTACCCACCCATCGTATGTGACTTGGAGGATGTCTTGCCTTACCTGTACACAAACTTTCTCATTCAGTGGAACCTCTCAAACCATTTATGTACAGGGAAGACAATTTATCCTCAGAATGAGGGACCAAGTCACATCCAAACAGTAGGTAAAGAGAACCACAGTGGTGGCAAGCACCTCTTTTTTGCTTGTCTTGTCTTCCCTGTACATATACTTGTTTAGTGGAACCTCTACCAACCCACTCCCTTGGCATCACTACAGAGTCCCATGGAGTACACTACATGCTGTATTCCACCCCCACCCCCCATTAAATCTCACCCTAAACCTCCATTTTACCATTGTCCTTTACACACACTATTAAAAATGTTTCTGTTGTCTACAGTGTAATACATTTCTTCTTAAATGGAAAGAGTCCACAGCTGCATTCATTACTTTTGGGAAATAAGAACCTGGCCACCAGGAGGAGGCAAAGAAAACCCAGCCAAAGGCTTAAATACTCCTCCCACTCCCCTCATCCTCCAGTCATTCTTTGCATTTCGTCCCAGGAGGTTGGCAGAGAAGTGTCAGAATTTAAAATTTTTGTTTATTGTCTCTTATGGAGGGTAGTACTCTTCGGCATGGGACAGCAGTTTTAAGTAGTCCTGTCAGTCACTCAGTTAGGGCTTGGATGAAAGTTAGAGTCCAGAGATGCAGGGAGAGTTTTTCTGCGAAACCATCCCGACTCAGATTAAGGCTCCTCAAGCAATCAGTGTTGTCGAACTTTGCTTCTCTGCCTGCTTTCTTCTCTCAAGTCCATGGCGGAGGTGATGCTACTATCCGTCACACTTGAAAGGCTGTGTTCCTGTTCCACGGCGTAGATTCCGGTAAGATTGTTTCATTTTACTTTATTCATCAATGTACTGTAATGTGAATGTTTTCCCGAGAGGCTACCACCTTGCAGGTCTAACTTAACAAGGGTCTCAGTGAGTGTCTTGTAGTATCTTGGAATCGAAGGTTAATATCTCCTGAGGGGGGTTATTGAACAGGGGGGTTTATAATCATGTTTATGTGATTCAACCTGCTTATGTGTGATGTTTATGGGATTGTGGTTTGGAACATGGAGGCCTTTGGAAGTGACGCTGCCTTTTGGTTGGGCGTGCTTTTTTGGACTGTACGGTTCACCTTGTGTTCGGGCGTGGTTACATTCTGTTTTCCATTTCCGCATTCCCGACCGTGTGGCGAAGGAAATTTTCTAGTCTGCAGGGGTCTGGTCATAGGAGGTGGTGAGTGCCCCAGCCATTGGGGGTGTCAGGTGCCGTTTTTGTTTTTGCTACTTAGTCCATATTTATATATCCTCTACCCAGTTATGGAGGATTCTGATGCTGAGACTGTGCTAATTGCAGATTCAGTTACGGAGGATTCTGATACTGAGATTATTTTGATTTCAGATTCTGTGTCCGGTGAGGAATCCGGATTGGCCTCGTTGACACATGTCAACCAGTTTTGTTCCGTATGCCATTTTCAGAGCGCCTGGTTCCTCGGGCTCAGGGAATCAAAGAACTGTTGAGCCATCCGCCTCTGGGGGTTCTGTCCTCAGAGAGGTGTTCCCTACCAATTCATACTTCTACACATGTGGGTAACCCCGTTTCTGATTCCTCCATGCACCCCCCCCCACACACATTTTCGTTTCCACATAATGTTGGCAATTGTTCGTCTGCAGAGTCCAGACATTTCTTGTGCTCGTGGGGAGGGCCCAGATACGGGGAATTTAGTCTAATTCGAATGGTGCACCTCATTAGACATGTGGGGATGAAGTAATCTCCTGATTGCCATTTGTTTGAGATCTTTCCCAGTTTTTTTAAAGATAGGGCTCCGTTTGGCTGGTCCTGCGGGTAGGCCTGTGTCTTTTTGGGCGTTTACCTCTGGGTTGACTTATATTTTATTTATATCCGATGGAATGTCCTTTTTGTTTTTGTTTCCTTCGGGAACCTTCTGGGATTGATACTCTATTACTTCTTCGGAAGTTGTTTGGACATGTTAGTCCTATGTTAAAAATGTCTGTTTTCTGTTTTTTCCCCTATGAGGGAGAATTTATGCAGCTTGCCGGTTAGGACCCTAGGTGCAGGCTGGTCCTGTCGGGTTCATTCGGTCTTGCTTCTGTTCAGGAACGTGGCGCTGCTCTGCTCGGCTGGTTTGGTAGAAGTGCCAAGTGCTCAGGTTATCATTGTTTTTCATGTTCAATTAAGCATTCGAGAGGACCTGTGGATCCGTGAGACGGGAAGGATTGTTTCAGCCCTTATAGCCTTTAGTCATAGATGACTAGGCAGGGGAGTTTTCTGCTGCGTCACTCTATCTGACATCTGATTTCATCATAACATAGAGTTTTTCTCCCCCGTGTGGTGGAGGGTTGGAGGGCTTAAAGAGGTGATATGATAGTAACTTTCAAGTACATTAAAGGGTTTAGTAAAACTGAGGCTGTGGGTATTTTACATAAAATGGAAAATTCAAGAACAAGGGGTCATGAGCTCAAGCTAAAGGGTAGTAGATTCAGGAGTAATTTGAGGAAGCACTTCTTTACAGAAAGAGTGATTGATTTATGGAATAAACTTCCTCAAGAGGTAGTAGCAACAAACACTGTGGGGGACTTTAAAAATGCATGGGACAAGCATAGGGCTATCCTACGAACTAGATAAGTTTATACTGTTAGGTAAGGTCGGGCAGACTTGCTGGGCCTATGGCTCTTATCTGCCGTCAATATCTATGTTTCTATGTTAACACCCCTTACCGCAGTTGAGCGGTTTGGCCTTTATTTTTAGTCCTCTGGATTTATTTTGATCCAACAGCTTGTACAGGATAGCTGTCTAGCATGCGGAACGTTTGCAGTTTGAAACCAGTTGCAGCTCTTGACACCTTGCAGGTGTACGCATAAGCTGTTTTTAGTGTATCTAGATGCAGCTCTTTGACGTGTACTGTCTGTCTGAGTTATAAGAGACCTTTTGGGTCTTCTTCCATTGTCTCTGGGTGAGTTGGATCTCCTGTTAGGGATCTGTGTTTCCGGGTGATGGTTGTTCCCTGCGGGGACTTTTTGTTTAGCTTGGGGTTTTCCGGAGCTGGGTAGGCTTAGTGCCTTTCTCATCCTTGTATCCTCTGCTTGTGCGGAGGTGATAGGGAGACCAGTCCTGCTATTAGGTTTTTTTTATACCTCGAGGTATCCCTTGGATGTCCTTAGGCTCTGAGAAGTATCTTCATACGACTTCTAGCCTTGCTCCTTGGAGCGTTGGACTTTAGCTAGGGGTGGTTCCTTCCTTTTGGTTGGGGCTTTCAAGTTCTTCTCGCTATCCGGATTCTCTGGCTATGCATCCATACCCTTGTGTCTGGCTTTTTGGCCAGTTGGGGTGTTTAATTCTAGGGTAAGATTTGCCCGAACCTGGTTTTTTTTTTTTAGTTTTTTTCCTCTGAGACTTTCGGTTGCTGAAGCTTCGCTTGGCCTTTTTCCTGACCCAGTCTTGGGTGCTTTTGGAATCTTGAATCTCAGGGCTAGTCGGGGTGTTCTACGGTAGTAGAAACTTGGGCTATGTCCTTGCTCCATCTACCTAACCTGGTTATGGTTGGCCAGGTTTTCAGAGTATTTTTTTACTGTTTGCTACAGAGTAGCCCATGTCATCTGGTGGTTAGCCGTGTGGCTTGAGCCTCAAGGGTGGTTGGTTCATACCCCCAGCTGCTGGCGCTGGATGTCCAATTTCTGGTGCGCCTTAGGATTGCATTACCCTGGTCGGCTTTCCAGTGTTCTTGTGGATTCCCTGCTCTGCAGGTGAATGGGTTGGCGGTGCCTCTGCTTGGCAAGCTACTTGTAGGGGGTCCTTTTCTAGGACATCTGTGTTGGGAGTTTCTCTTCCCATTAGCCGGTGACTTGAGGACAGCTGTTGCCCTTCCGGCATTATCCCTTTTCTTTAGGGGATATTCTCCTCCCTATGGAGATGGAGCCCTTGCTTGGGGCTTCTCCTGGATGGGAGGCAGAAAGGTGGGATTGGTTGGCTCAAAGCAGACTTGTTGGGCCTTCATTTTGATAGATCCTTAGATCTATGGCTTTGTTGTCTGTTTTCAGAGTCAGGTTGTACTTGTACTCTGTGGGGATGGCTGTGCTATCCTTACGCTCGTTCCTGTACTTGTTTTGGGATTCTTTTGTTCCCCTGTCTTGGATCCCTGAGGCTAGGTTGGTCCAGCTGGGTGTGGGTCTGCAGGTCAGGATGGACATGCGGTCTAAGGCACTTTGTTCGGGTTGCAGTCTCCTCTGAATGTGTGAGCTTTGTTGAGTCTATCCTGATAGCTTAGTCTGCTAGGGTATAGATTTTCCTTTCAACTTGCTCCATTGATTTCAGAAGAGGGTTTACTCTTCCTTCAAATTCTGAGGGTATGCTCTCCTCGGGGGGCCTCGATTGAGGTTTTGTGTTCCCCTTTTTAGGGACCTGTGTGTAGGTCTGGTGACTTGGGTTGCCTGGAGCGTTCCCTCTGTCTGGGGGTTGCTTTTGCGGTCTGTTTCTTACTTGACTACTGCTTCTTCCTCGCAAGTACCCTCTGTGTCGTCCTGTTATGGACTCTGTGTTCTCAAACTTGAGGTTTTTCACCTGGGTGTATTACACACTTTTTCATGGTCAAATGCTTTGGTATTCTATGGTCAGACACTGGGAGGACTTTGCCTCTTCAGTTGCATTCCGTGCTTGCAGGATGTTGATGAGATGTCTGTTCTGTCTCTGTGCCTGGTCTTATCCCGGGTTTCGCTTGGTATAGGCGTGTCCTCCTTTACCTGTTTGGGCCCCTTTGGGTCTCTGTGAGCTGGGCTCACTCGTGGAGGTGTTCTTTTTTTGTATTAAGGGACCTTTCGGTTTCCTTGTTCCCTTGGGGGTTTAGGCTGTTGTCTCCTTCATTTGTGGAGATGAGCGGTGGGGGACCGTTTGTTGGGCGACGATGTCTCCTGGAGGACTGTTGACTCAGTCGAGTCAGTTTGCGGTCTCTAGTTTGGCTTCTGGACTAACTGCGTGTCAGTGTCATTGGGGCTTTGCCTCTTAAAATTTTCTCGGCTTCGTTCAGAGCGGGGTTTTTTATTGGGTAGAGGTTCAGGCCTGGTGCCCTCAGTATGGGCCGCCTATTGTACCCTCCCGTCTTGGCATTCAGTGTCCTCTTTAGCTTGGATATTGTTTTCCCAAAAGAAATGAATGCAGCTGTGGACTCTTTCCATTTAAGAAGAAAAACATAAATTATGCTTACCTGATAATTTCCTTTTCTTCTGATGGAAGGAAAGAGTCCACAGCTCCCCACCCATAATTTTATGTGGGGCATCTTTCTTATTCTTCTGGCACCTTTTATCCTGATATTTCTTCTACTTTTCCTTGTTCCTCGGCAGAATGACTGGGGGATGAGGGAAGTGGGAGG
The DNA here is from genome assembly GCF_027579735.1 of Bombina bombina. NCBI lineage: Eukaryota > Metazoa > Chordata > Amphibia > Anura > Bombinatoridae > Bombina > Bombina bombina. The sequence goes on from NC_069504.1 coordinate 874,055,499, forward strand.
AGTATTTAAGCCTTTGGCTGGGTTGTCTTTGCCTCCTCCTGGTGGCCAGGTTCTTATTTCCCAAAAGTAATGAATGCAGCTGTGGACTCTTTCCATCAGAAGAAAATGAAATTATCAGGTAAGCATAATTTATGTTTCTTAATTTAAACCATCACCGCTTGACATATACAAATCTTTTTACTATATGTTTTAGTTTTAACTATGGCACAATTTAGATTGACCTACATTATTAGAATACCAAGCATCCTCTGGATATTATTCTCACACATTGCTTTGAATACATCTTTCTATCTAGTGTTAAACCCCTTTGCTACCAGGATTTTTGGAGACTTTTTAGAATTTTTGCTATCACTATATTTAAACAGAAATACAGCCTTGGTGTTTTTGACTTACCTATCAAAACCATATATTTTATTTTTAAGTAGAAAACCCAAGGTATTGATCTAGGCCCATTTTTATATATTTCATGTCACCATTTTGCTGCCAAATGCGATCATATATATATATATATATTTTTTTTACTTTTTTCACAAATTTTGGGTTTCTCATTGAAATTATTTACATACCACTTGTGCAGTCATTACACAAATGGTTGTAAAAGCTTATTTGGGATCCCCTTAGCCATTGTTTTTTGGTAATTAGAAGACTGCTTATTGTAGCTGCGCACCATACTTCTGAAATTCCTGGCAGTTAAGGCGTTAGCTGGTAAGGGTAATAGTATAGTAATGTAGGTATTACACTTCCAACTGACACCTCACAAATCCTCTCTGATCCCTCCCAAACAGCTCACCCCCACCCCCCACCACACACACACACACTCTCCTCCCTACCCTACCAACTTAGGTAATGTTTGCCAGTATGAAGTTTTGATGGCTTTTTATAATTATTTTTTTATTTATGTTTATATTTTATGCAGTGTAGGATCCCCCTTACCCTCTCACCTCCCTGACCCCTCCCAAACAGCTCTCTAACTCTCCCCCCATCTTAGGTACTGGCAGCTGTCTGTCAGTATACAGTTTACATAAATTTAAAATACTTTTTATTATATTTTTTTTTTTTTGTAGTGTAGTGATCCCCCTCAACCCTCCCCAATTGATCATATTGTAGGGCCCCCTTTCACAATCCCCTTTGTCTTATAAGGTCCCATCTCTCCTAATCCATTTATTTTCTGTAGTGAAGGGAACTCCCCCCTCCTGCAATGGACTGCTTCTCTTTTTCCATCCCACGGCACCACCACCGCAGCAGATACAGACAGTGACACTGTCTGTATCGGTGATCTGGCTTCTTATGGTAAAGGGAGCACAATGACTTCTGACAACGGCTGCAATCTCGGCTGTCTAAGCTTTGACTGTAACATGCACTTTTATGTTGTAGGGGTTAATGTACCATGTATTATTGTCTGTTTCTTCTTCATAGCACTTGATGTCATATTTTATAATGTAATTCTATTAATATTTACCTAGATCCTAGACTTGTTTTCAAGTGTTCCATATTATAAGGAAATGGAAAGCAATCTGTTTCTATAATGCATATGAGGGAGTATGAGTTACACAAAATATGTTTTCATTAAATAAGTTATATACATTTTGTTTATAATGACCTATTAATACTCCTTGTTTGTTAAAGGGACAGTAAAAAACTTGAGATTTTTAAATAAAATAATATTTAGCTATGCAAAGTGAAACAACTTTGCAACATATTTTCATTATTTATTTTGCCCCCTTTTTATGTAATTTATCTCTGAAAATTGAGCCATTTCTAATTCTCTGAATGCACCCTTCTGACTTATCAAGGCTAACTCTGCAACATACCTGTCCCTAATTGACTTTATCCGATAACAACTGCAAAATAATTCACTTAATACTAACTGTATGACTGTGACTAGCCTTGTTGTCTGTGGACTAAAGCCCAGATTGGCTTCGTCAAATAAGGCAAATTGGTTGATGAAGTTTGGCTACAAAAAAATAAACTGCAGTAAAATTTATGTTAATTTGTTTTAAAAGCGTTAAGACTTGGCTGATAGCTTATTTTATATCAGCACAAGAAAAAAATGTCTTGTAATTACAAGGTGCTTACTGTCCCTTTTTAAGGGGAACTCACAGCTCTGTTGGTAGAAAGGGGCAAATCTGTTCAGCCCTAAAAAAAGGTTTATTCAGCATAAAAACCTGCACTGCTTTATAAAAAATGTAAATAACTCCTTTTTGATCCATCTAATATAATCATTCTTGCATATCTGCTTAATATTGAAGACGTTGATCCTATAAATGGAATATGTGCTATACATTTTGCTCATAACATTTCTGATTTATTTTTAGGATTGGAAAGAGAAATATATCCATGAAAACTACTCAAAAATCTTTGATGAAGATTATTTTGAACAGGTAATTTCAGAATACTTTGCCCAGTATAGATTCCAGGAACAGTAAAATACAGATGTGGCTGAAAGTATTGGAACCCCTCCACCTTCTTAGGAAAACGCACAATTTTCTCTAAACTAAGTAAAAAATTACAAAAGTATTTATTTCAAATGTAGAACAGAAACTTCGCTTTTGATTTATGACTTCACATTTCATTTAAATGGTAAAACAAATGAGAATGGCACGGACAAAAATATTGGTACTGTTAACCTAATATTTCCGGGCACTGCCTTTGGAGACAGTAACTGCAATCAAGCGCTTTCTGTAGCTCTGAATAAGATTTCTACACTTTTTAGGTTGGGATTTTGGCCCACTGTTCTTGAGCAAACTGCTGCAGTTCTCTCAGGTTTGAGGGGTGCTTTTTCCATCTGCGAGTTTTAACTATTCCCCAGATGTTCGATGGGATTCAGATCTGGACTCGTAGAAGGCCACTCCTGAGCAGTCCAATGTTTTCTTCTCATCCATTCTTGGCTTCTTTTTGAGATATGTTTCAGGTCATTATACTGTTGGAGGACCCATGACTTGCAACTGAGACACAGCCTTCATAGTCTTCTAATTTCATTGTGCCCTGAACAGATTCTAGGCACCTAGTGCCAGAGGCATTAAAGAAACCATAAAACATCACTGTGGCTCCTCTGTGTTTCATGGTAGTGATGTTTTTTTTTTCTTTTGACATCTTTGTTTTTCCCACTGTAAAACGTGAAGTTGTGATTTGTCACAAATCTCTACTTTTGTTTTGTCTGTCCAAAAATGTATGAACTTGCATTTAGGCAAACTCCAGTCTGGCTTTTTTGTTTTTCTCTCTTAGAAGTGGGGTCTTCCTAGGTCTTTTACCATGGAGCCTATTTTCAGTCAAACAGCGACGGATCGTGCGACTTGAAACTGTTGCACCTTGAGCTTCAATTTCACCTTGGACCTGTTTTTTATTTATCCTTGGTTTACATCTATTATTACATTTACTTTAATCTCATTGTATCCTTTGCTGAAAAGCATACATAGGAGTGTAGCAATGTACTACTGGGAACTAGTTGCTGATTGGTGGCTGTATTTATTTGCCTCTTGTCATTGGTTCACCGGATGTGTTGTACTAGCTCCTAGTAGTGCATTGCTGCTCTGCTGCTGACTTTGACCCCTACAAAAGGATTGAACACATAGTTATATGCAATCGTGTAATAATAAAATGCTCTAATGCATTGGAGCATTTTATTTTTGCACTTTTATTTCCCTTTAACCCCTTTACAGCTGTTAAACACATTAGATTAGCTAGATTACAAGTGGAGCGCAAAATTATCGCGCAATAATTAACCTGCCATTACAAGTGGCTGGATATTGCTACAGCAAGCTTGTGGTAGCAATTAGCGCTCCGAAAATTAACCAGAGGTCAGACCTCTGGTTAATCTTCTAAAAGTACCCCAAATGCCTTCAATATTGAGGGCATTTATAGTTTTTTAGTAAAAAAAACATTTAACATTATTATTATTTTTTTAATAAAAAAAAATGAACTAGGCAGTTTTGAGGCTTTAAAGTTGGTGGGAGTAGGGTGTAAGAAAAAAAACGGCAGTGAAAAGTGCCTTTATATTGCGGTCTATAGAAACACACAGTTCGCATAGACCGCAATATAAATATATATGTATATCATAATTAACACATGAATATATATGTGTGTGTGTGTATATATATATATATATATATATATATATATATATATATATATATATATATATATATATATATATATATATATACATATACATATATATTTAAGTTTGCTGTACTACTTACCTCCCTCACTGCATGATGTTCTGATGTGACAGCATCAGAACGAGGCTCCCATAGGAGACTATGGAAGCACACTCTTGTGAGCGCAATGCAAACGCGAGCGATTAACTTGTAATGGCAGCGCACATTATCGTGCACTGGTATTACAAAGTGGAGTGCTAATATCGCTTGCACGCAAGCGATATTTAGCACTCCACTTGTAATCTAGCCCATCGTAGGCAATTTTTTTTTTTTTAATAACATGATCTAACAGAAAAAGAGCGTGTATTTTTTTTTTTTAATACCAGAATGTCCCTTTTTTTTTTTTTTTTTTTTTTTTTAAAGTTAATTTCCAAAAAATAATGATCTCTCCATTAGAATTAGATTGGTGGTCTTTGGTTCTGTTATAACTCTTTGGTGTCTGATTCTCCCTTGCAGCCATGCCCAGATGTGTACTGGTTCCCAATCTTTAAGGACATTATGTGCGATGAGTTTGTGGAGGAGATGGAGAATTTCGGACAGTGGTCAGGAGGCAGAAATGAGGTAAGCTAAGAACTGGGTTTAGGAGTGAAAGTGTTAGTTTACATAAATGCTTTTTTACCGTGTTTTCCTGCATAACTTTCAAGAACCGCACATGAATGGAAATGCCTGAAACGGCAATCTTACCCACAGATCTGCACTATAGATGTTTATGTATATACTACTAATACCTACAGGGTGTGTTACCTTTTTTAGTGACCTTGCACAAAGAATAATGCACAATTTAATGTTACAAGTGGATGGTTAAACCATGCAGTAAATATAACCCATTATTATTTCTAGTAAAGCACAGAACGAGATGAAGAACTAGACTACTTGCGCGTGCTCTGCTTAGCGCACCATCGTCTTAGCACTCAGAGTGATATCCAACATAAATTGTCTATTATGTGAGGGATTTAGCGCACACGCTACCCGACATACAGATATTGGTGCACCAAAGGCTATCGCTCAAGCGTTAAAAAAAATAAGACTTGTAATAGGAGAGGGAAAATAGAAGCTCTATTGATTGCTCTTGTGCGATGTTACCACACAATAGCTCTATTGGTTTTGCTCTCCAATTAGCTCATAATCTTTTGCTCTTATGCTTGTGTGGGTGTCACTGTGTTTTAATGTCATAGTTCCTCCATATTTAGTCTAAGAGATGTACATCTCTCTTCAGGACCAGCGGTTGGCAGGCGGATATGAGAATGTCCCAACTGTGGACATTCATATGACACAAGTGGGCTATCAAGAGGAGTGGCTGAAGTTCTTGCAAGAATATGTTGCACCTGTCACAGAGAAAATCTTCCCAGGCTACTACACAAAGGTAATCCAAGGTTCACTTTTTTTAATCTTTAAACAAGATAACTAGGGAAGTATTGGTATGCGCTGTTCTATGAATAACACATTTCTTCTGTTATGTGTGATCAGTCCACGGGTCATCATTACTTCTGGGATATTATCTGCTCCCCTACAGGAAGTGCAAGAGGATTCACCCAGCAGAGTTGCTATATAGCTCCTCCCCTCTACGTCACCTCCAGTCATTCTCTTGCACCCAAAGACTAGATAGGAGGTGTGAGAGGACTATGGTGATTATACTTAGTTTTTAGAACTTCAATCAAAAGTTTGTTATTTTACAATAGCACCGGAGCGTGTTATTACCTCTCTGGCAGAGTTTGAAGAAGAATCTACCAGAGTTTTTCTTATGATTTTAACCGGAGTAGTTAAGATCATATTGCTGTTTCTCGGCCATCTGAGGGAGGTAAAAACTTCAGATCAGGGGACAGCGGGCAGTTGAATCTGCATTGAGGTATGTAGCAGTTTTTATTTTCTGAATGGAATTGATGAAAGAATCCTGCCATACCGTTATAATGAACATGTATGTATGCTTTACACTTTAGTATTCTGGGGATGGTATTACACCGGAATTACTCTGTAAAAGTACATTAAACCTTTTATTAGGTATTTTTCATGTTAAACGTTTTTGCTGGAATGTAGAATCGTTTGCATTAATGAGGTACTGAGTGAATAAATATTTGGGCATTATTTTTCCACTTGGCAGTTTGCTTGTGTTAATTATGACAGTTTCGTTTCTCTCTCACTGCTGTGTGTGAGAGGGAGGGGCCGTTTTTGGCGCTCTTTGCTACGCATCAAAAATTTCCAGTCAGTTTTTCTGCATGATCCGGTTCATCTCTAACAGAACTCAGGGGTCTTCAAACTTCTTTGAAGGGAGGTAGATTCTCTCAGCAGAGCTGTGAGACTTATATAGTGACTGTGATTTAAAACGTTGCTCTGTAATTTTTATGTTTAAAATTTAATTAGTGTTATTTTACTAATGGGAACAAACCTTTGCTAAAAAGTTGTGTTGTTTGTTAAGAGTGATGCTATAACTGTTTTTCAGTTCATTATTTCAACTGTCATTTAATCGTTTAGTGCTTCTTGAGGCACAGTACGTTTTTATTAAATAAAATTGTAACCGAGTTGCATGTTTATTGCTAGTGTGTTAAACATGTCTGATTCAGAGGAAGATACCTGTGTCATTTGTTCCAATGCCAAGGTGGAGCCCAATAGAAATTTATGTACTAACTGTATTGATGCTACTTTAAATAAAAGCCAATCTGTACAAATTGATCAAATTTCACCAAACAGCGAGGGGAGAGTTATGCCGACTAACTCGCCTCACGTGTCAGTACCTGCATCTCCCGCCCGGGAGGTGCGTGATATCATGGCGCCTAGTACATCTGGGCAGCCATTACAGATAACATTACAAGATATGGCTACTGTTATGACTGAAGTTTTGGCTAAATTACCAGAACTAAGAGGCAAGCGTGATCACTCTGGGGTGAGAACAGAGTGCGCTGATAATTCTAGGGCCATGTCTGATACTGCGTCACAGCTTGCAGAGCATGAGGACGGAGAGCTTCATTCTGTAGGTGACGGTTCTGATCCAAACAGATTGGATTCAGATATTTCAAATTTTAAATTTAAATTGGAAAACCTCCGTGTATTACTAGGGGAGGTCTTAGCAGCTCTCAACGATTGTAACACTGTTGCAATACCAGAGAAAATGTGTAGGTTGGATAAATACTTTGCGGTACCGGCGAGTACTGACGTTTTTCCTATACCTAAGAGATTAACTGAAATTGTTACCAAGGAGTGGGATAGACCCGGTGTGCCGTTCTCACCCCCTCCAATATTTAGAAAGATGTTTCCAATAGACGCCACCACACGGGACTTATGGCAAACGGTCCCTAAGGTGGAGGGAGCAGTTTCTACTTTAGCTAAGCGTACCACTATCCCGGTGGAGGATAGCTGTGCTTTTTCAGATCCTATGGATAAAAAATTAGAGGGTTACCTTAAGAAAATGTTTGTTCAACAAGGTTTTATATTACAACCCCTTGCATGCATCGCGCCGATCACGGCTGCGGCAGCATTTTGGATTGAGTCTCTGGAAGAGAACCTTAGTTCAGCTACGCTGGACGACATTACGGACAGGCTTAGAGTCCTTAAACTAGCTAATTCATTCATTTCGGAGGCCGTAGTACATTTAACCAAACTTACGGCTAAGAATTCAGGATTCGCCATTCAGGCACGTAGGGCGCTGTGGCTAAAATCCTGGTCGGCTGATGTAACTTCTAAGTCCAAATTACTTAATATACCTTTCAAGGGGCAAACTTTATTTGGGCCCGGTTTGAAAGAAATTATTGCTGACATTACAGGAGGTAAGGGCCACGCTCTACCTCAAGACAAAGCCAAAGCTAAGGCTAGACAGTCTAATTTTCGTCCCTTTCGGAATTTCAAAGCAGGAGCAGCGCCAACTTCCACTGCACCAAAACAGGGAGGAGCTGTTGCTCGTTACAGACAAGGCTGGAAGCCTAACCAGTCCTGGAACAAGGGCAAGCAGGCCAGTAAGCCTGCTGCTGCCCCAAAGACAGCATGAACCGAGGGCCCCCGATCCGGGACCGGATCTAGTGGGGGGCAGACTCTCTCTCTTCGCCCAGGCTTGGGCAAGAGATGTCCAGGATCCCTGGGCGGAAGGACGCGTTTCTACGCTGTGTACAAGATCTATTATTAATGGGAGTGATCCATCCGGTTCCGCGGTCGGAACAAGGACAAGGGTTTTACTCAAACCTGTTTGTGGTTCCCAAAAAAGAGGGAACTTTCAGGCCAATCTTGGATTTAAGGATCCTAAACAAATTCCTAAGAGTTCCATCGTTCAAAATGGAAACTATTCGGACAATCTTACCCATGATCCAAGAGGGTCAGTACATGACCACAGTGGATTTAAAGGATGCTTACCTTCACATACCGATTCACAAAGATCATTACCGGTATCTAAGGTTTGCCTTCTTAAACAGGCATTACCAGTTTGTAGCCCTTCCATTCGGATTGGCTACGGCTCCAAGAATCTTTACAAAGGTTCTGGGTGCCCTTCTGGCGGTACTAAGACCGCGAGGAATTTCGGTAGCTCCGTACCTAGACGACATTCTGATACAAGCTTCAAGCTTTCAAACTGCCAAGTCTCATACAGAGTTAGTTCTGGCATTTCTAAGGTCGCATGGATGGAAAGTGAACGAAAAGAAGAGTTCTCTCTTTCCTCTCACAAGAGTTCCATTCTTGGGGACTCTTATAGATTCTGTAGAAATGAAGATTTATCTGACAGAAGACAGATTAACAAAGCTTCTAAATGCATGCCGTGTCCTTCATTCCATTCAACTCCCGTCAGTAGCTCAATGCATGGAGGTGATCGGCTTAATGGTAGCAGCAATGGACATAGTTCCCTTTGCACGCCTACATCTCAGACCGCTGCAATTGTGCATGCTGAGTCAGTGGAATGGGGATTACTCAGATTTGTCCCCCACTCTGAATCTGGATCAAGAGACCAGAAACTCTCTTCTATGGTGGCTTTCTCGGCCACATCTGTCCAGGGGGATGCCGTTCAGCAGGCCGGACTGGACAATTGTAACAACAGACGCCAGCCTTCTAGGTTGGGGCGCTGTCTGGAATTCTCTGAAGGCTCAGGGACAATGGAGTCAGGAGGAAAGTCTCCTGCCAATAAACATTCTGGAATTGAGAGCAGTTCTCAATGCCCTTCTAGCTTGGCCCCAGTTAAAGACTCGGGGGTTCATCAGGTTTCAGTCGGACAACATCACGACTGTAGCTTACATCAACCATCAAGGAGGGACAAGAAGCTCCCTAGCAATGATAGAAGTATCAAAGATAATTCGCTGGGCAGAGTCTCACTCTTGCCACCTGTCAGCAATCCACATCCCGGGAGTGGAGAACTGGGAGGCGGATTTCTTGAGTCGCCAGACTCTTCATCCGGGGGAGTGGGAACTTCATCCGGAGGTCTTTGCCCAAATACTTCAACGTTGGGGCAAACCAGAGATAGATCTCATGGCGTCTCGCCAGAACGCCAAACTTCCTCGCTACGGATCCAGATCCAGGGATCCGGGAGCGGTTCTGATAGATGCTTTGACAGCACCTTGGAACTTCAGGATGGCTTATGTGTTTCCACCCTTCCCACTGCTTCCTCGATTGATTGCCAAAATCAAACAGGAGAGAGCATCAGTGATTCTAATAGCGCCTGCATGGCCGCGCAGGACTTGGTATGCAGATCTAGTGGACATGTCATCCTGTCCGCCTTGGTCTCTACCTCTAAGACAGGACCTTCTGATTCAGGGTCCATTCAAACATCAAAGTCTAACTTCTCTGAAGCTGACTGCTTGGAAATTGAACGCTTGATTTTATCAAAACGTGGTTTTTCTGAGTCGGTTATTGATACCCTGATACAGGCTAGGAAGCCTGTTACCAGAAAGATTTACCATAAAATATGGCGTAAATACCTATACTGGTGTGAATCCAAAGATTACTCCTGGAGTAAGGTTAGGATTCCTAGGATATTGTCTTTTCTACAAGAAGGTTTAGAAAAGGGTTTATCGGCTAGCTCATTAAAGGGACAGATCTCAGCTCTGTCCATCTTGTTACACAGGCGTCTGTCAGAAAATTCAGACATCCAGGCCTTTTGTCAGGCTTTAGCTAGGATCAAGCCTGTGTTTAAAACTGTTGCTCCGCCATGGAGTTTAAACTTAGTTCTTAACGTTTTACAGGGTGTTCCGTTTGAACCCCTTCATTCCATTGATATAAAATTGTTATCTTGGAAAGTTCTATTTTTAATGGCTATTTCCTCGGCTCGAAGAGTCTCTGAGTTATCAGCCCTACATTGTGATTCTCCTTATCTGATCTTTCACTCAGACAAGGTAGTTCTGCGTACTAAACCTGGGTTCTTACCTAAGGTAGTCACTAACAGGAATATCAATCAAGAGATTGTTGTTCCATCCTTGTGTCCAAATCCTTCTTCAAAGAAGGAACGTCTTCTACACAATCTGGATGTAGTTCGTGCCCTCAAGTTCTACTTGCAGGCAACTAAAGATTTTCGCCAAACTTCTTCCCTGTTTGTCGTTTATTCTGGACAGAGGAGAGGTCAAAAAGCTTCTGCTACCTCTCTCTCTTTTTGGCTTCGTAGCATAATACGTTTAGCCTATGAGACTGCTGGACAGCAGCCTCCTGAAAGAATTACAGCTCATTCCACTAGAGCTGTGGCTTCCACTTGGGCCTTTAAGAATGAGGCCTCTGTTGAACAGATTTGCAAGGCTGCAACTTGGTCTTCACTTCATACTTTTTCCAAATTTTACAAATTTGACACTTTTGCTTCTTCGGAGGCTATTTTTGGGAGAAAGGTTCTTCAGGCAGTGGTTCCTTCTGTATAATGAGCCTGCCTATCCCTCCCGTCATCCGTGTACTTTTGCTTTGGTATTGGTATCCCAGAAGTAATGATGACCCGTGGACTGATCACACATAACAGAAGAAAACATAATTTATGCTTACCTGATAAATTCCTTTCTTCTGTTGTGTGATCAGTCCACGGCCCGCCCTGTTTTTTAAGGCAGGTACATATTTTTTAAATTATAATTCAGTCACCACTACACCCTTGGTTTCTCCTTTCTCGTTGGTCTTTGGTCGAATGACTGGAGGTGACGTAGAGGGGAGGAGCTATATAGCAACTCTGCTGGGTGAATCCTCTTGCACTTCCTGTAGGGGAGCAGATAATATCCCAGAAGTAATGATGACCCGTGGACTGATCACACAACAGAAGAAAGGAATTTATCAGGTAAGCATAAATTATGTTTTCTTGGCACATCAACTGGCAGATAAATGAAGATAAGCGATATAGATTTGTTAATTTAGGGTAAATCAATATTTTTATAAAATGAAATTAGGGCTGCTTAAATGGCCATTATAGTGCAAGCATTACATTCTCTTATTCAATGAGATTAAACACATAGTTAAAGTTCTGCTCAGGAGACAGAGAACTGCTGGTCCCAAACAGAAACAGCCACTGGGTCAATTAGCAGTGGCAGTCACACATCAACCACCACTGCTGATTAACTAACAATAAATAAGTGCAGTTTAAACATTCTGAGACATCTGTTTTTATTTGTTCTTTATGTATAAACTAAACAACATTTAAAACAAGCTAAATGTAAAGGGACATAACGTGTTACAGTATTTTATTATTGCACTAATGTTTGTATAAACCAATTTGTTTAACGTTTGCAAAAGTTAATGTTGACTCCAAACTGGCAATGATCTATAGGTCTGGAGCTGAGCATTGCAGCTGAGCCAATCAGCCATGTTTAGCTCTGGATTGTAAATGCATTCCCAGTCCTGAGCTGACTTGAGCTATGTGTTTAACCACTTTGCTGTGTTTAAACACTCAGCATTTTTGTGCAAATCTTTTATGTTGATTTAAAGGGACAGTAATGTCAAAATTAAATTATTATGATTCAGACAAAGCATGCATTTTTAAACAACTTTCCAATTTACTTATCTAATTTGCATTGTTCTCTTGGTATCCTTTGTTGTGAAGTAAACTTAGGAAGTCTCTGGAGCAGCAATTCTGATTGGTGGCTGCACATATATGCCTCTTGTCTTTGGCTCAGGTGATGTGTTCAGCTAGGTTCCAGTAGTGCATTGCTGCTCTTTCAACAAAGGATACCAAGAGAATTAAACACATTTCATAATACAAGTAAATTGAAAAGTTGTTTAAAATTGTATGTAAATGTCTCATGAAGGAAATCTTTAGAGTTTCATGTCCCTTTAAAAGATTTCCCTGTCTGAGCACAGCTGAAGAAATTGAGCTGACAAATATCTCACAAAGGGCTGCAGACTGGAATTGAAAAACTATGATCCAAAATAATACTTTTATGATTAAAAAGCTGGTTTAAACAGAATCTGTTACATTTGATCTTAATTTATAATTGTGTTAAAGAAATGACACTCCCAGTGGGGGTTAGGAGAGAGTAGTACTAAAATGTTAATTTCTTTCCTAAGACATGGAAAGTTCACGACGTCATTCCAATTACTAGTGGGATATTCACTCCTGGCTAGCAGGAGGAGGCAAATAGCACCACAGCAAAGCTGTTAAGTGTCACTTCCCTTACCCATAACCCCCAGTCATTCTCTTTGCCTCTGTCAATGGAGGACATGAAGTTCTGTGTCTGAAGATTTATTCCCTTTTCTGGGTACTTTTTCATGCAAGCAAGGATTTGTGGTTAGCTGTGTCCACGTCAATCTCTTGAGTAAGAGTAGTGGTGGCTTTTAAGCAGTTAGGAAGTGGTGAGGTGGTCCTTGCTTGGTTTCCTAACATTTTGCTGCCCTTGTTATAGAAAGCCGGAGTTGGTTACTCTGTTCTTTATTTTTCTACAGGTCTCTGTGAGGAGTATGTGTCCTTTCACACCTTGTAAGCTGTCGTCCTGCCTGACAGTTAGATTGCAGGTAAGTGCTTTTTGTCTTCTAGGTATTGGAGACTTGCACTTGAAGAAGATTGAGCTGCAACTTTAATTTGGGACATGTTATATCCTTTATATAGGATACTTATAGGCAGGGTGCAGGCACTTTATATGTGACTAAGGGGTTAATACTTTTTATTTGGGTATAAAGCATATCCCTTATTGTTAATTGTGGCTCATGTACTATTTATTCACATGAGTTATTGAATATTGAGGAGATTAGGCTAAAGTGTAAGGACGGTTTAACGGTCTTGCAGATAAACTATCAGTTTTCGGAAACGTGCACTTTTATTTTAGCTGCGCAGCTTCTCGTTGGATAGTCATGTGACTTCCGCTCTTCAGCATTCAGTTTTCTAAGCGTTTCGGCGGCGTCACTGTTCCAACATCTCCTGTGTTCACTTGATCGACAGGAGAGTCCTCTGACGTTTCCCATTATCAGTTATATTAACGGTGGTCAGGTAAAAGACCTCTGTTTATGTACATACTTTTCCAGTGTCGCCATTGGAACCTTTTGAAACAAGACACCTCAGTCTGTCTGAGGTGTAGAGGGTCTGATTTGGTTTTGTTAAGCTATCTTTTTATAGCGTTAAACGCTCTGAGGTATCAAGTATTTTCTTAAAGTAACAGTACTTTTTGGTTTAAAAATATATATATTTAATTTTTTTTTCAATTATTTTTGGGCAATTTATTTTTATTTTATTTGCTATTATGGACATGGATCAAGACTCAGGTGTGTTAGTGCATAATTGATCCAATTAGTAATTACTACTAATTGGATCAATTATGCACTAACACACCTGAAAAGTGTGTCAACCATTAGAGGATAGGGGTTGGTTGTTTGTATATAAGCCAGTACTCTATTTTAGTTAACAGAAGCCTGATGAAACAGACAGGGTTCTGAGAAATGCATAGCATTGTTATTATAAATAGTTATTTGGTTGACTTCTGTTTCTTCTACAAGATACGAGTCCACGGATTCATCCTTACTTGTGGGATATTATCCTCCTGCTAACAGGAAGTGGCAAAGAGCACCACAGCAGAGCTGTATATATATATATATATATATATATATATATATATATATATATATATATCCTCCCTTCTCTCCACCCCCAGTCATTCTCTTTGCCTATGCTAGTAATAGGAAGGGTAAAGTGAAAGAGGTGTTAAAATGATAGTTTTTATTTTCTTCAATCAAGAAGTTTTTTATTTTAAATGGTACCGGTGAGTACTATTTTTTCTCAGGCAGGATAGAAGAAGATTTCTGCCTTGAGGTTTATGATCTTAGCAGATGTAACTAAGATCCATGTCGGTTCCCACAGAGTTGCTGAGGAGTACAAGTGAAATCTTCAGGTGGTAAGCAGTAGACCTATATATCAGGGTGGTACTGAAAGCCTGTGTAAAATAATCTTTGTTATAAATACAGCAAAGGAAAATTCAGGGCTAATTGCATGGTTAAGACACTGGGGCAGCCTAACGTTTTTTATTATATAAAAGAGTTTCATGGCTGACAATGTTATGTTATGCTGGGGGTTCACATGGCATATATTTTATTGTTTAAGATAGATAATCCTCATGGCTGTTTTAAACCGCTTCCCATGCGGTGGTTGAGGCGGTCAGCACATCGTTCATGATGGGCGGGGCCTAATTTTCGCGCTTCTAGTGCGCAGTTAGTTTCTGAGAGAAAGCAGCAGCCATCGGCTCCGGTTGGGCCCAGACTTAGGGGTTTTTCTCCGGAGTTATATCGGATCGTTTATCAAGCTCTTGGGTGCAGAAACTGGAACCGGGACAGGGTTTTTACTCAAATCTATTCGTGGTTCCCAAAAAAGAGGGAACCTTCAGACCGATTTTAGATCTCAAATGTCTAAACAAATTTCTCAGAGTCCCATCGTTCAAGATGGAGACTATTCTAACAATTTTACCAATGATCCAGGAGGGTCAATACATGACCACCGTGGACCTGAAGGATGCGTATCTTCACATTCCTATCCACAAGGATCATCATCAGTTTCTAAGGTTTGCCTTTCTGGACAAACATTATCAGTTTGTGGCCCTTCCCTTCAGGTTGGCCACAGCTCCCAGAATCTTCACAAAGGTGCTAGGGTCCCTTCTAGCGGTTCTCAGACCGCAGGGAATAGCAGTGGCGCCCTATCTGGACGATATTTTGATCCAGGCGTCAACTTATCATCTGACCAACTCTCACACTGACATCGTGCTGTCATTTCTAAGAACTCATGGTTGGAAAGTGAATATAGAAAAGAGTTCACTTGTTCCACAAACAAGAGTTCCATTCTTGGGAACTCTGATAGACTCGGTAGACATGAAAATATTTCTGACGGAGGTCAGAAAATTAAAGATTCTAAATACTTGCCGAGCACTTCAGTCCATTCCTCGGCCGTCAGTGGCTCAGTGTATGGAGGTCATTGGATTAATGGTAGCGGCAATGGACACCATTCCGTTTGCTCGCTTTCATCTCAGGCCACTGCAGCTGTGCATGCTCAGACAGTGGATTGGGGATTATGCAAATTTATCTCCTCAGATAAATCTGGATCAAGAGACCAGAGAGACTCTTCTTTGGTGGTTGTCACAGGATCATCTGTCCCAGGGAATGTGCTTCCGCAGACCATCATGGGTAATAGTGACGACGGACACCAGCCTCTTGGGCTGGGGTTCAGTCTGGAATTCTCTGAAGGCTCAGGGTGTTTGGACTCAGGTGGAGTCTCTACTACCAATCAATATTCTGGAACTGAGAGCAATATACAACGCGCTTCAGGCGTGGCCTCAGTTGGCTTTGGCCAAATTCATAAGATTCCAGTCGGACAATATCATGACTGTGGCATATATAAATCAGGGGGGAACAAGGAGTTCTCTAGCGAGGATAGAGGTATCAAAGATAATTCGATGGGCGGAGACTCACTTTTGCCATCTATCAGCAATCTATATCCCAGGAGTAGAGAATTGGGAAGCGGATTTTCTAAGTGTCAGACTTTTCATCCGGGGGAGTGGGAACTCCATCCATCCGGAGGTATTTGCATCATTGATTCATCAGTGGGGCACACCGGAATTGGATCTGATGGCATCTCGACAAAATTCCAAAACTTCCTCGTTACGGGTCCAGGTCAAGTGATCCCCAGGCTGTACTGATAGATGCTCTAGCAGTACCTTGATCGTTCAACCTGGCTTATGTGTTTCCACCATTTCCTCTCCTGCCTCGTGTGATTTCAAGAATCAAACAGAAGAGAGCTTCAGTAATTCTAATAGCGCCTGCGTGTCCACGTAGGACTTGGTATGCGGATCTAGTGGACATGTCGTCTCTGCCACCGTGGAAACTGCCATTGAGACAGGACCTTCTCATTCAAGGTCCGTTCCAACATCCAAATCTAAATTCTCTGCAGCTGACTGCCTGGAGATTGAACGCTTGATTTTATCTAAGCGGGATTCTCTGAGTCGGTCATTGATACTTTGATTCAGGCTCGCAAGCCTGTCACGAGAAAGATTTACCATAAGGTATGGTATAAATATTTTTATTGGTGCGAATCCAAGGGCTACTCATGGAGTAGGGTTAGGATTCCTAGGATTTTGTCCTTTCTCCAAGAAGGATTGGAGAAGGGATTATCAGCTAGTTCCTTAAAGGGACAAATTTCTGCTTTGTCAATTTTACTACACAAATGTCTGGCGGATGTCCGAGACATTCAGTCTTTTTGTCAGGCTTTAATCAGAATCAAGTCTGTGTTTAAACCTATTGCTCCGCCATGGAGTTTGAATTTAGTTCTCAATGTTCTTCAAGGGGTTCCGTTTGAACCCATGCATTCCATAGATGTTAAACTGTTATCTTAGAAAGTTTTGTTTTTAGTTGCTATCTCTTCTGCTCGAAGAGTTTCTGAGCTTTCTGCGTTACAATGTGATTCACCTTATCTTATATTCCATTCTGATAAGGTGGTTTTGCGTACTAAACCTGGATTCCTTCCTAAGGTTGTTTCAAATAAGAATATTAATCAGGAAATTGTTGTTCCTTCTTTGTGTCCTAATCCTTCTTCTAAGAAGGAACTACTGTTACATAACTTGGACGTGGTTCGTGCCTTGAAGTTTTATTTACAAGCAACCAAGGATTTCCGTCAAACATCTTCTCTATTCATTGTTTATTCCGGAAAGCGTAGGGGTCAAAAAGCTACGGCTACCTCTTTTTTGCTGAAAAGCATCATCCGCCTGGCATACGAGACTGCTGGACAGCAGCCTCCTGAAAAGATTATGGCTCATTCCACTAGAGCTGTGGCTTCAACATGGGCTTTTAAGAATGATGCTTCTGTTGAACAGATTTGTAAGGCTGCGACTTGGTCCTCCCTTCATACTTTTTCCAAATTTTACAAATTTGATACTTTTGCTTCTTCTGAGGCTATTTTTTGGAGAAATGTTCTTCAAGCAGTGGTGCCTTCCGTTTAGGTATCTGTCTTGTCCCTCCCGTTCATCCATGTCCTGTTGCTTTGGTATTGTATCCCACAAGTAAGGATGAATCCGTGGACTCGTCGTATCTTGTAGAAGAAAAGGAAATGTATGCTTACCTGATAAATTGATTTCTTCTACGATACGACGAGTCCACGGCCCGCCCTGTCCTTTTAAGTCAGAATTTATTTTGTTTTTCAAAACTTCAGTCACCTCTGCACCTTTTAGCTTTTCCTTTCTCTTCCTATACCTTCGGTCGAATTACTGGGGGTGGAGAGAAGGGAGGAGTTATATATACAGCTCTGCTGTGGTGCTCTTTGCCACTTCCTGTTAGCAGGAGGATAATATCCCACAAGTAAGGATGAATCCGTGGACTCGTCGTATCGTAGAAGAAATCAATTTATCAGGTAAGAATAAATTTCCTTTTTTATGTGTATCATTTAAATTGTGGGATTTTATACCATACTTGAGTCTGAGCTTATTTTACCTATTGAGGACATTGGAAAGACCGGCACTATCGCTGTGACAGTGAGCTGGGACACTGCAAATTCCCAGTAGGCCCTACTTAGCACAATTGGGTGCTGCTCCATTTGTGAGTATTCATTTGACAACATTATTATCCATTTTGTACACTGTATCACACTAGGAGGCGCCTTTGTCTTGTGATTCCATTCACATAGAAAGTTTCTCTCAGGATTATGCTGTTCAGGCTATGCCACACCTTTCTCCTCAAACGTCCCAAGCCTCAATGGCATCACATACAGTGCCCTTCAGTTCCTCTCAGCCTCCTGGAGGAGTTTATTTGCCATCAGATTTTGCGGCACAGATATCCTCTGCGGTGTCTGCAGAATTATCTGCCTTTCCTATGTTGGGAAAACGCAAAATCTAAACATTTTTTCAGATGGTAAGGTGTCTGTCCCTTCTGCTGCCGTGAAGGTTGACCCTCCTCATAAGTCTGATGAGAAAGATACTTCGGTAGCCTCTGAGGGTTTAAATCTCAGATTCTGACAGTATAATTCCTTTGTCTGATTCTAAAGGGGTAAACTTCATATTTAAGCTTGAACACCTCTGTGTACTGTTAAATGAGGATTTGGCTACTTTGGACGACTCAGATGCTTCTGTCACACTCAACCCTAAGAAATCTATTAAACTTAACAAATACTACGATGTTCCTTCCACGGTGGAAGTGTTTCCTGTTGTGTGTCAGAGATTATTGCACAGGAATGGGATAAACCTGGGATTCCTTTCTCAGTGTCTCCCGTTTTTAAGAAGATGTTTCCTGTTGCTGACTTTATTTGAGACTCATGGTGCACAGTTCCTAAGGTAGAAGGGGCTATTTCAACTCTGGCTAAGAGAACCATGATTCCTATTGAGGATAGTTGTTCTTTTAAGGATCCTATGGACAAGAAACTGGTGGCCTATTTAAAGAAAATGTATATTTATCAGGGTCTACAATGGCAACCTGCGGTTTGTATTGCCACAGTAGCTAGTGCATCTTATTGGTGCGATGCCCTGTCCGTACTGATTTTAGAGGATACTCCGTTAGAGGAGATCCAAGATAGGATTAAGGCTCTCAAACTAGCCAATGCCTTTATCACGGATGCTAACATACAAGTCATTAGACCAGGAGCCAAGATGTCTGGCTTCTCTGTCCTAGCCCTCATGGCTCTGTGGCTAAAATCATGGTCAGCTGATGTTACCTCAAAGTCCAAGCTCCTGTCGATACCTTACAGGGGTAAGACTCTGTTTGGTCCTTGTCTGGCGGAGAGAATTTCTAAAATTACTGTCATTTGCGTTCCTCTCGTAACTTCAAGGGTTAAGTCTTCATCTCCCTCTTCCAAGCAAGATCAGTCCAAGTCTTCCTGGAAACCCAATTAGTCTTGGAAGAAGGGAAAGCAATTAAAGAAGTCCTCTGCTGAGACTAAATCAGCATGAAGGGTCTGCCCCCGGTTCGAGATCGGATCAAGTGGGGGGCAGACTTTCCTAGTTTCGTCTAGCCTGGATAAGGAATGTCCCAGATCCTTGGACTGTGGTCAAAGTATCTCAGGGGTACAAAATAAAATTTAAATCTTGTCATCCCAAGGGCAGATTTCTCCTCTCAAGGTTAACTGCAAATCAGGTAAAAAGAGACCCATTCTTAAGGTGCATTCAGAACTTTTGCTCCCTGGAAGTGGTTTTTCCAGTTCAAGTAACAGAACAGGGTCTAGGATTTTATTCAAATCTGTTTGTGGTTCCAAAAAAAAGAGTGAACTTTTCTACCCATTTTAGACCTAAAGTGTCTCACCAAATTTCTCAAGGTACCGTCCTTCAAAATGGAAAACATTTGTTCCATTCTTTCTTTGGTCCAAGAGGGTCAGTTTATGACGACCATAGACCTGAAGGACGCTTATCTTCATGTTCCCATACACTGGGATCATCACCAGTTTCTGAGATTTGCTTCTCTAGACAAGCATTTTCAGTTTGTTGCTCTTGCGTTTGGCCTTGCCACAGCTCCCAGGATCTTTTCAAAGGTTCTGGGGGCTCTTTTGGCAGTTGTCAGGTCACAGGGAATTGCGGTGGCTCCAGGGGCGTATTTAGGTTTTGTGCTGCCCTAGGCACTCAAAATTCTGCTGCCCACCCCACCCCAGGTTTAATGCCTTTTTTTAGACATAATATTTTTGGGGCAGGGTGTAAAAATTTAAAAAAAATGTCTTTTTAAGTAGATGTTCACCAGGGCTTGCATTCACTCTGGTCACACACACACGTACATATATATATATATATATATATATATATATATATATATATATATATATATATATATATATATATATATATATATATATATATATATATATATATATATATATATAGAGACATTATTTTGCAAGTCAGATGATTAAAGTGTTTATATCAAAAAAAAATATCATTCACTGTATGATAGTTTGTCAGTAGGTAGTTGTTTAACCTTAAACATCTTCTTTGGTGGTTGACAGTTATTTAAGAAAAATATCTGCTTGGATAAATATGTAATGAATATACAAACTGGCCTTTAAAAGTACTTAAAAAATACAACAGTAGCGGCAGGCACTGATGGGCTGCCGATCGAATTCTATAAGTTACTGACGGCACAGGTTACCCCCACCCTCACCAAATTGTATAATACATATTATAGGGATCTGATCCTCCCTCCCAAGACTTTCACCATGGCGCATGTGTCTTTGATTCAGAAGCCAGGGAAAGACCCCAAATTGCCTGAGTCATATCGTCCGATCTCCCTCCTCAACTCGGACTATAAGGTGCTCATGAAAATCCTGTCCGACAGACTAAAACTAATACTAACTGACATCATCCACCCTGATCAGACGGGGTTCATGTGTAATAGAACCTCGGTGACTAACGTGAGACGAGTATTACATGCTATAGCACACTTCTCAAGTGAGTCGAAAACTGCGGGAGTACAAACGGAGTCGGAGGCCTTACTGCTATCCTTGGATGCAGAGAAGGCCTTCGACAGGGTGGTCTGGAGCCATTTATTTGACGCCATGAGACGTTTTGGTTTCGAAGGTGCCTTCCTGGCCTATATCAGCAACATATATACTGCTCCCTGGATTCATGTTATGGCCAATGGCCTGTTTTCACCATGCATCACTCTACAGAGGGGAACCCGTCAGGGATGCCCCCTCTCCCCCCTACTCTTTAATCTGGCCTTGGAGCCCTTGGCAATTAAACTGCGTAACATATACCCGGGTATCGTCATAGGGGGTGCTAGGTTACACCTGGCGCTGTATGCGGACGATATGCTTCTATTTGTAGAACACCCGGCGAAGTATATACCCAAAATAATGGCGACCATTGAAGCCTTTGGGTCCTTTTCGGGCTACAGGGTAAATAAAACTAAGTCGGAGATATTGTGGCTCCGCAGACACCGCACTAAGCCGAATACTTTCCCGTTCAGGGAGGCCGCTCCCACCCTGACTTATCTGGGGATCCGACTATCCACAGACGTGGATACTTTATACAAAGCTAATATCACGCGGGTATGTAGGGAAGTCGAACAGACTTTAGAGGGCTGGAGGAAGCTCCCTGTGTCGCTCTCGGGACGAGTTAGCCTGATAAAAATGGTGATTTTACCGCGGATATTGTATCCATTACTAATGCTACCTCTATTAATATCAAAGAAAGACCTGGCTGCATACACGCGAGCGGTGGGGGGCTTTCTGTGGAGGGGAGGCAAATCGCGAATAGCCCTAAGTAAGTTGCATGCGCATCCCTCCCAGGGAGGTTTGGGTTTGCCCAACCTGCGGTTATACAACTGGGTGGCACCGAGTCGTTTGGTACTAGACTGGCAGCTTGGCACGGAACACTTCTGCATGAATGAATTGGAGGGCTCGGCGTTAGGAGACATGAGTGTTGCTTTCCTGCCCTTTGCCCACTTTAGTGATATTCCTGCGGAGGTCCGAGGAAACTTTCTATATAGAGACATATTGAGGGCGTGGAGGCTGACGCTCCGCTATCTGGGACGCACTTGTGTGTCATCCAGGATGATACCGCTAAGATACAACAATAACTTCCCTCCGGGAATAGACACCTCCCCCTTCGTTATTTGGGAAACTGCGGGCCTACGCTTGGTGGGAGATGCTCTAGATCACTCTACAAAGGGAATTAAAACATTCACTGACTTACAGCGCCAGTTTGGTCTACCAAGAAGGCATTTTTATGCTTACCTGCAAATGAGACACTATGTAGACCAACTGATCAAAACAGACTCACATTTTTGGGCACCACATACATTTAACCCTTCTATGATCTCGTTTAAGCTAGGTAAATTCACACTTTCAGGACTGTACAAAACCTTACTTGATAAGATTGAGACAAAAAATCTGGAGACACTGGTAGATAGGTGGAGCACTGACTTAAGTAGGGAAGGCCTACAGGACACAATCCTACAAAGCTTAGAGAATGTGAGAAAGGCGACACTATCTATGACACTTAGAGAGTCCCAGGTCAGAATGCTACACAGAGATTACCTAACTCCCCGAAGGACATCTAAGTGGAATCCCACAGTAGTGAATGAATGTAGTAAATGCAGACTGAATGATCCTGATTTGCTTCACTATTTTCTTAAATGTCCCAAGATTGCACAGTTTTGGGGGCGCATTGCTTACTGGACCACCAATACCTTGATGATCAGGGTTGAAATTGGAATAGAACAGGTATGCTTTCTGAACTGGGGATAGCAAGACCCCAAAATGAGCCCCTTACTTACGACGATAATACTAGTCGCAAGAAAGATTATACTGAAGGTGTGGACTGAAAAAACAACACCCTCCTTTGTGAAGTTTAGACATAGTCTCTTTAGGCAGCTTCTCATAGAACAATTAGATACTAAAATGGACACTTGGAAGCGCCTACGGCATTTTCTAAATAAATGGTGAATTTATATAGCTACACTAGATATTGAACATCAGAGACGGATTCTGACACCCTTTGCCCATACTGAACTCATGCTAACGGCCTCTCTGAGAGGTGAATGGGGATTTCTCTACCACCAAATAGGCGGTGAAGGGGGAGGGAGGGACTAGAGACATATCAAGGTGCTTTCATTATATAAATTTCCCTTTTTTTTTTTTTTTTTTTTTCTCCCCCCTGCCATCACTCAGGCCGGAAGAGTGTGACCACAACGGTGCAATTAGAAGGCATACTATTGTCAACAGCAGACTCATATTAACGGATTCTATGTGTTATAATTTATAAAGTTAAAATGAGGATGAGGTATATTATAGTTACCATTAAAGCTTAATCACTAAAGAATGCGGAAAGCTATATGTGAGATGTTTTCATACTAATTAATGTAACTTAATGCAATGGACTACACTGCTTGCACCAATGATGTAATGCTCATTGTGATTTCTATCTGTATATTATATTGTAAGCAATACTGAAGGATATACCTGTAATTGTAACGTTTGTAATGTATATTTCACTTCCTACATCCTCAATAAAAAGTTAATTTAAAAAAAAAAATACAACAGTAGTTATGATAGGTTTAGGAATTGTATCGTAGGGGATAAAGTCACATGATACAATCATAATAAAGTATATACTTGTATTGTTTCTGAATGTATTAAATGCATACAACATATTTTTAGTTGTGTTTTAAGTCACATGGTTGTATAGATTCAGCAATAAATATTTATTCTTTGCATGTATAACAGATAGACAAACAGTAAATTTACAAGTATTTAGTGACTAATCCGTTTAAGTATTTTAATGCCTAATGAAGATGTATTGAAGGGAGAAAGGCATATGCTGTTTCACAGTGGTCACGGTGTAGTGCACGCTGCACTGTGTAGTCTGTGTGAGTGTCAATCACGCGGTGGAGCCAGGAAGAATACCGCATTCCCTCTCAGGCCAGGCTGCGCAAGTGAACTCCGCCTACACTGTCACCACGTCATGCGCACCCACATATAACCCCATAGGATAGTAATAGCCGGGCCCTGGTTGATTTAGCCACCTGGCCCTGAGTTCAGTAGAGTGGCCCTAGGGACTCAAAATTCTGCTGCCCCTTAAAAATCTGCTGCACTAGGCACTGGCCTCGTTGGCCTATGCCTTAATACGCCCCTGGGTGGCTCCTTACTTGGATGATATATTGGTTCAGGCGCCATCTTTTCAACAAGCAAACTCTAATACTGAGATCTTGTTGTCTTTTCTACATTACCACGGATGGAAAGTGAATCTGGAGAAGAGTTCCCTTGTTCTTGCTAAAAGGGTGGTTTTCTTAGGGACCATCATAGATTCTCTATCTATGAAGATTTTTCTGACAAGCTTCTCACTTCTTGCCTCTCTCTTCAGTCTACTGTTCGGCCATCAGTAGCTCAATGTATGGAGGTAATTGGTCTGATGGTCGCTACCATGGACATCATTCCCTTTGCTCGATTCCATTTGAGAGCTCTGCAGTTGTGCATGCTCAGACAATGAAATGGGAATCATTCGGATCTATCTCAGAGGATAGATCTAGACCAGTTGACAAGAGACTATCGTGGTGGATTTCTCAGGATCATCTGTCTCAGGGCACATGCTTCCGGAGACCTTCCTGGGTAATTGTGACCACGGATGCCAGCCTGCTGGGCTGGGGAATAGTCTGGGACTCGTTAAAGGCTCAGGGTTTATGGTATCGGGAGGGGTCGTCTCTCCCAATAAACATCTTGGACTTAAGGTCAATCTTCAATGCCCTGAAGGTGACTTGCATTCTGCAGTGGGTAGAAGCTCACAATTGTCTTCTATCTGCCATCCACATTCCAAGAGTGGACAACTGGGAGGTGGATTTCCTGACAGACTTTTCATCCTGGGGAGTGGGCTCTCCATCCGGAGGTGTTCTCCAGGTTAACCCTCATGTGGGGGGTGCCGGAGTTTGATCTAATAGCATCTCATCAGAACGCCAAGCTTCCAAGGTACGGTTCAAGGTCAAGAGATCCTCAGGCCACTCTGATACATGCTCTGGCAGTTCCTTGGGATTTCGGTCTAGCATACCTGTTTCCTCCGTTTGCTTTCCTTCCAATGCTCGTATCAAACAGGAGAGAGCGTCTGCAATTCTAATAGCTCCTGCATGGACTCTCAGAATCTGGTTTGCGGACCTAGTGAAGATGTCATCTCTTCCATCTTGGAGGTTACCTCTGAGGCAGGACCTTCTAACTCAGGGTCCTTTCCTCCATCCAAATCCTTGTTTCTCTGAAACTGACTGCTTTGAGATTGAACGCTTAGTTCTGGCGGTCATTAATACTATAATTCAGGCTTGCAAGCCTGTTACTCGTATGATCTACCATAAGGTATGTAGCGTAAATACCTTTATTGGTGTGAATCAAAGGGCTGCTCTTGGAGTAGGGTCAGGATTCCTAGAATTTTGTCTTTTCTCCAGGATGGTCTGGAGAAAGGGTTGTCGGTCAGTTCTCTGAATAGTCAGAATTCTGCATTATCTGTTACATACATAAATGTCTGGCGGATGTGCCAGATGTTCAATCATTTTGTCAGGCCCGGGTTAGAATCAGGCCTGTGTTTAAATCTGTTGCTCCTCCTTGGAACCTTAACCTAGTTCTTAGAGTTTTGCAACAGGCTCCGTTTGAGCCAATGCATTCCATAGATATTAAGCTGTTATCTTGGAAGGTTTTGTTTCTTATTGCTATTTCTTCTGCTCAGAGAGTTTCTGAACTCTCGGCTTTGCAGTGCGATTCGCCTTACTTTATTTTTCATGCAGATAAGGCGGTACTTCGTACTAAATTGGGGTTTTTCCCTAAGGTGGTTTTGGATAGAAATATTAATCAGGAAAATGTTGTTCCTTCTCTTTGTCCTAATCCTTCCTCTCATAAGGAACGTCTGTTGCACAATTTGGATGTGGTGCACGCTCTAAAATTCTACCTACAGACTACTAAGGATTTTTGCCAGTCTTCTACCCTGTTGGTTTGTTTCTCTGGAAAGCGTAAGGGTCAGAAGGCTACTTCTACTTCTATCCCTCTGGTTGAGAGAAGTAGGATTCATTTTGCTTATGAGACTGCTGGACAGCAGCCTCCTGAGAGACTTACAGCTCATTCCACTAGGGCTGTCTCCTCTTCTTGGGCTTGCAAAAATGAAGCTTCTGTGGAACAGATTTGCAAGGCTGCAACTTGGTCCGCTCTGCATACTTTTTCTAAATTCTACAAATTTGATATTTTTGCCTCGACTGAGGCTTCTTTTGGGAGAAAGGTTCTTCAAGCGGTGGTGCCTTCTGTTTAGGTCTGCCTGTCTTATTCTCCATCCCTATTCATTCAGTGTTCTCTAGCTTGGGTATTGGTTCCCACTAGTAATTGGAATGACGTTGTGAACTCTCCATGTCTTAGGAAAGAAAACAAAATGTATGCTTACCTGATAAATTTCTTTCTTTCCGGACATGGAGAGTCCACGACCCCACACTTTAGATTAGATAGTCATTTTTTACTAAACCTCAGGCACTAAACCCTCTACACCTTTGTGTTATTTTCCTTTTCCATTTCCCTTCGGCTGAATGACTCTGGGTTATGGGTAAGGGAAGTGACACTTAACAGCTTTGCTGTGGTGCTCTTTGCCTCCTCCTGCTGGCCAGGAGTGATATTCCCACTAGTAATTGGAATGACGTTGTGGACTCTCCATGTCCGGAAAGAAAGAGATTTATCAGGTAAGCATACATTTTGTTTTTCAATTGTTCTAAGTATTGTGGTTTGATATACAGACATAAATAATCTAAAGAAGCATGTGTATGTACAGAAAGTGATAAAAGGAGATCTGATTTCCCTCAAAATCATTTTAATGAGATGTGGTTTCAAAGAACAAAAATAGGTATTTCATATACAAAAATAAACCTAAAGAAACAATTTCTCATACATTTTATACTCTGCAGCTGGTATAACAAGTAATTGGAAAATCAATTTTACAGTACTTTAAATACTTAATTCAACTTTTTTCTTTCAGTCTTCACAGACTCTCCTGGGCCACCCCCAAGCCAGTAGTTTTTTCTCTTTTACAATAGTGTACAGTACAGCCAAGTAAAAGCAGACTGTCACTTATTCACCTAGTAGGTAATGTTTATCCACTGCAACACCTGGAGTACACACTATAAGTGAATGGGTTGGACGGTCTTCTTTTGGTTGGTTGTCCTACTCACTGCAATATTGTAGATAAAACGTACATGCATGGGGTGTGTCCAGGAAAACCTTCCTGGCATGAAAGTAAAATAATATTGCAAATACACAAGTCCAACTATCAGTTAAAGAGACATTATATAGTTAAATCCAAAAACTACATATATATGAGGGGGGAATTAAAATTTGCTGTCTTTTTAACCCATTAAGGAGCAGAGCCGTACCCTGTATGGTGCTGCTGTCCTGGGCCTCTTTCTGCCTGCAATCTCGCCAACAGTGGCAAGATTGCTCTATTTCTGCTTGCCCCACTAGTAGGGCAGTGCAGAGAGACAGTCTGTGTCCCTCTCGGCATCGGGTAGTGGAGTTGCCGATCATTGGTGGTGTGTGAGGGTCAGGAGGGAGACAAGTAGGCGGCCAATCACTGAAGGGGGCGGGAATGGTTTCCACAGAGAGCAGGAGGCAAGGGGAGAGGAGGATACTCCTTATTAGAGGGGGGCCCTAGAAAAGGATCGCTTGGAGGGGGAAGGGGAGCCTCTACACTACAATATTTTTTTATTTTTTTTAATAAACAAACCCCCCCCATATAAATGTATATAAACTGGGTAATGGCAGACATAAGTTGATGGACACTAATTAGAGGGGGTGAACGATTAGAGAGCTGTTTTAGAGGTATCAGGGAGGTGGAAGGCTAAGGGGGGAATCCTACACTGCAGGAAGAAAAACTAAAACTTCACATTGGCAGACTGGTGGTGACCAGTGGGGGGGTGTGGGAGTGAGGGAAGAGAGCTGTTTAGGAGAGATCAGGTCGGGATCAGGGGGTGGGTGATATCAGATGGGAGGGTAAACTCTACTCTACAGGTAAATGTTACCTTTTAAGCTACCTGATTAACCCATTCACTGCTTGGAATTTCAGAAGTGTGGTGCACAGTTGCAATATGCAGCCTTCTATTTACCAAAATCCAATGTCAAAGCCATGCATGTCTATTTCTGAACAAAGGGGATCCTAAAGAAGCTTTTACATCCATTTGTGTTATGATTGCACAAGCGGAATGTAAATTAATTTCAGTGAGAACCCCAAGGTTTGTAGAAAAGTTTTTTTTTTTTTTAATATGATCGCATTTGGCAGCAAAACGGTGGCATAAAATATACCAAAATGGGCCTAGATCAATACCTTGGGTTGTCTACAAAAAAAAATATATGCAAAGTTTTGCTAGAGACTTTTTTTTTTTTTTTTTTTTTTAAATGTACTATTTACCTATTTCTGTTAAAATGGAGTGATGGCAAAAATGCTAAACATTCTCTGGTATTTTGGCCAAGTTTTTGTCTAAAATGCTCGGTCCTTATTCAGGACAATGGAATAGTCATACACTGCAATCTCTAATGCTTCATGTAATATTTTCTCTTCTGTACAACTAGGCAAAGGCTGTTCTTAACTTCATTGTCAGATACAGACCGGATGAGCAGCCTTCTCTCCGCCCGCATCATGATTCATCCACTTTCACTATCAACGTTGCCCTCAACAGTAAGGGGATCGACTATGAGGTCAGTAGATCTTAGATTATTTTTGAGACATAATTGCTTCATTATTTTGCTCTTTTCCTGTCTTTACCATTGACCTTTCTTTGCTTACCTACAAGGCTTCTCTCCTTAGCTCTCACATTTTTCTGTTTGGTAAATGATTTGTTTGTAATGATAATTTTTTAATTGTTAGCCAACTGTACTGGCAGCAGTGTAGTAGAGAGTTGGTAAGGGAGTCTTGCCGAGGACTTTTATAAAGGACAGTTAAAGAATGGGGGGGGGGGGAGGGGTAAATATAGAATATATTTATATTAGCGCTGTGGAATCTGTTGGCTCTCTACAAATAATTAATATTATATATTTTGTGGGTGAAGTATATCAGTTGTAGTTAATTAGCCTTTCATCTTTCTTTCTGCTAGGGAGGTGGCTGCCACTTTATCCGTTACAAATGCAAAGTAGAAGCGCCACGCAAAGGCTGGTCCTTCATCCACCCAGGTCGCCTTACCCACTACCATGAGGGTCTTCCTACATCCAGCGGAACTCGCTACATCATGGTCTCATTTGTGGACCCTTGACCAATAAATCACCATATGGAACTCCCCTCCCCATAATAGCAGCACATTGCAAAGCGGAGAACACGGTTTTTCCAAGTTGCCTGAATTGCTCGAGAGCTGCGGAAAAAAGACACTGTCAGATTTTCCCATTAATCATAGAAGAATCCTGGTCTTTTTTTGTTCTGAAGAGTTTTGTGACTATCCATGGATGATGCATTGTGGAAGTATCCTTGATGAGCTGCTTTCTTCATTTTCGCAATGAAATCTTCCACTGAGCTTCATCATGGGTAGGAAAATAAGATCCATCATTACCGGCGACTAAACTATTTGGCACTGTCCTGTTCTGATGCTACACTAAGATTTCTATCCCATTTATGCAGCACAAAGTTGGACTAAAGAGCGATCCGTACTTACTTCATTAATTTGTCACTTTACTTTTGTCTTGTTTTACCAAAATCTAAAGCTTTTGCACAAAAAATAGTTGTGTTAAGATATTTGCACATCAGCAAACAGATTATTTTTCTAAACTTCAGAACATTTTCTACTTGTGGACTAAGGGGTAATGGGAGAAATATATAGAATATCTTTTGGTGACATGGGGAGAATAAAACCATAGAGGCATTTCAATACAGATAAGAAGGTAGTATTTACTGAATAGTTAAATTAATTCTAAGAATTTGTTGCCTTTTGTACAAAGTGCTTTAAATTATTTGCTACAGTAACACGTTTTTTAAGAGGAATTAAAAAAATCATCATGTATACACTTTTATAATGTTCAATAAAATGATTTCTCTGTTACAGTTGGCCAGACCTTATGCAGTTTTTTTATCTTTATTTTCTGTGTCAATAAACCTAATATGGTTGGTTATCATTTAAAGTGTCATTAAAGGACCACTCGAAGTAGAATTGCATAATTAACAAGGGCATAATAAAAAGACAATGATTTAACACCTGAATTTCAAATAAGCAGTAGATTTTGTTTTCTGACAAATATTATTTTTTATCCCATTTTCTGGCCCCCTGTATCATGTGACAGACATCAGCCAATCACAGACTAGTATACATATACCCTGTGAGCTTGTGCACATTCTCAGCAGGAGCTTTCCCCCCAAAAAGGTGTGTATATTAAAAGACTATGCAAAATTTGATAATGGAAGTAAATAGGAAAGTGTTTTAAAACTGCTGCTCTGTCTGAATCATAAAAGTTTATTTTGACTTGAGTGTCCCTTTAAAATCAATATTGGGTCAGGTAGAAACATTTAAGACTTTGATTTATTTCTGTTATCCAATTCACTCTGTTCTCTTGATACCCTTTGTAGGTAGCCTTATGAGCAGCAATGCAATACTGGAAGCTAGCTGGTTATTGGTAGCTATGCATATATGCCTCTTGTCATTGGCTCATCAGATATGTTCAGTTAGCTTTCAGTAGTGCATTTCTGCTCTGGGGCGGACTTTGTGTTTAATACCATTGTAGTTAAACACATTTATATGCAAGCACTAGCTCAATCAATACCTGTTAAATAGACAGGGCTTTAAATTACAGCGCAATTATGAAGTTCAAAAACCAATAAGCCAATAAAGAGAAATTTAAATCATAATATCTACATAAAATAGTGTAATATAAATTTCTTGTTTTGTAAATATATTGCACCATAATATTTACACAAATGTACACTTTATTGAGAACAATAAGATGTGTATACTTTTAATATATAAAAAACCGTAACAGTAAAGTCAAAATTTAAATTTTCATTATTCATATAGCACATGGAATTTTAAACAACTTTCCAATTTACTTTTAGTATCTAATTTGCACCATTTTCTTGGTATCCTTTGTTGGAAAGCATACCTTGGTAGGCTAAGGAGCAGAATGCACTACTGGGAGCTGCTTGGCACATGCGCATATATGCTTCTTGTCATTGGTTCACTTGATGTGTTCAACTAGCTTCCAGTAGCGCATTGCTGCTCCTTCATCAAAGGATGCCATGAGTATGAAGCAAATTTGGAAATAGAGCTAAATTGGAAAGTTGTTTAAAATGTAATTCTCTGAATAATAAAGAACAATTCACTTTAATAAGGTAAATATATTTTTAACTGATAACACTGCCGTCGGGAAACAACAGTATGGTCACACTGAAATTTACAACGCATTTCAATCTTTTTGTCAGGTAGGCCTAGATTGAGAATTGCAAAATAGACATACACCATTCCTTATATAGCACGAATACAAATTCTTACTACTGCTACGTAATAGTTATGATTTGTATAACATTAAAGGTACATACAACTCCAAATTGAAGTGGACATAAACCACTCCCCCAGCATATTCACACAGATCTGTGAGCCTCAATTGGTTATGTGACCTGATGTTTTTAATACTCATTTAAAATAAAGTATGTAAGATGATGAAATCCAGCCTCTATTGAGTCGAAGTAAACTTTTATTGTCACCACATTGGGGTTAAAAAGGACTAGTCTAGACATTACTAAGGGCCTATAGCTGGCCTGAAACATTGTCCTTTTTTAACCCCAATGTAGTGACAATAAATGTTTACTTTGACTCAATAAAGGCTGGATTCCATCCTCTTATTTTCGTATGTATTGTATGTAATCTCCCTGATTGTATATTTTAATTTGAAATAAAGCACAGACAGTTTATACTCATTATAAGCCCTATGACAAACTTTTGAATAACACAAATATTGGAAGAGCTGATTAGCAGCGCATATACAGTACTGTGCAAAAGTCTTACCCCACAATTAGATTTGTTGTTTTAGCAATGGTATAATGACCATATATAACTATTTTACATCTCTTTAGTAGAATACAACCAGAAAATACAGGTTGTTTGCATGTAGTATTAACAAACAGAAAAAAAATAAAAAAAACAGCTTCTATAGGCTAAAGTGGCAAGAATTTAATGTGAACTCCCCTTATATTTGAGCAACAGCAGGAACCTGGCTCTCATAAACCTAAATGGAATGGAACCCTAATGTCATCCGCATTTGTCCTACTATTATATGTCAAAATGACTGCTGTGAAAAAGGTCTATTACACCAGGTTTGTGCAAGACATGCTTGAGCATTACATACACATGTGGTATGAGTTTTATTCATTGGAAGCTTGCTAGTAAGACCAACTTTCAAATCATACTTTTGCATCAGCAAGGTCACTCTCAAAGGGAAATCGGCAAACAAACTGGATACTCAAGATATGGTATTCAAGCTGTTATTAAGCAATTTGAAGAATCAGGAGAGGTCAAGGACAAAAGAGAACTGGAAGGCTAAGCAATCCTTTTAAAATCTGATTAGAAGTTTTTCAGAGTTTCTTCTTTGAGAGACCGGAAGAAGTCCAGCAAGGACCTGGCTCACCATCTGGCAGCTTCATCGGGATGCCAAGTTGACCCTTCTACAGTCCCAAGAAGCTTGATCAGGAATGGTCTTTGTGGAAGGGGAGCAACCAAGAAACCACCTTTCTCTTGTAAGGTGTATCCAGTCCACGGATCATACATGTGCAGTTAAGATTTTTCTAGAAGATGTGAATGCTAGAAAATGCTGCTGATGCCAAATTTATGTAAGGTAAGCCTGAATACAGTGATTTAATAGCGACTGGTATCATGCTTACTTTCTAAGGTAATACTCTTTTATATTTACAATATAAAACGTTTGCTGGTATGTTTAAACGTTTTTATATATACTTTGGTGATAAAACTTTATTGGGGCCTAGTTTTTTCCACATGGCTGGCTTAAATTTGCCTAGAAAGAGTTTCCTGAGGTTTTCCACTGTGTTACTATGAGTGGGAGGGGCCTTATTTAGCGCTTTTTTGCGCAGTAACTTTTACAGACTGAGACATCCAGATTCCTCCAAGAGTCCCCTGAATGCTATAGGACATCTCTAAAGGGCTGTTAGGCTTTCCAAAATCGTTTGTTGGGGAAGGTAGGCCCACAGCATGGCTGTGGCAGTTTGGTGTGACTGTTAAAAAAACGTCTATCGTTTTTTTGATCCGGTTTTTGAACTAAGGGGTTAATCATCCATTTGCAAGTGGGTGCAATGCTCTGTTAGCTTATTATACACACTGTAAAAATTTCGTTTGATTTACTGCCTTTTTTCACTGTTTTTCAAATTCTGACAAAATTTGTTTCTCTTAAAGGCACAGTACCGTTTATTATATTTGCTTGTTAACTTGATTTAAGCTTGCTAGTCTCATTGCTAGTCTGTATAAACATGTCTGACATAGAGGAAACTCCTTGTTCATTATGTTTAAAAGCCATTGTGGAGCCCCCTCTTAGAATGTGTACCAAATGTACTGATTTCACTTTAAGCAATAAAGATCATATTCTGTCTTTAAAAAATTTATCACCAGAGGAATCTGACGAGGGGGAAGTTATCCCTACTAACTCTCCCCACGTGTCAGATCCTTTGACTCCCGCTCAAGGGACTCACGCTCAAATGGCGCCAAGTACATCTAGGGCGCCCATAGCGATTACTTTACAAGACATGGCGGCAGTCATGGATAATACACTGTCAGCGGTATTAGACAGACTACCTGAATTTAGAGGAAATCGAGATAGCTCTGGAGTTAGACGAAATACAGAGCATACTGACGCTTTAAGAGCTATGTCTGATACTGCCTCACAATATGCAGAAGCTGAAGAAGGAGAGCTTCTTTCTGTGGGTGATGTTTCTGACTCAGGGAAGATGATGCAACCTGATTCTGATATTTCTACATTTAAATTTAAGCTTGAACACCTCCGCGTGTTACTCAGGGAGGTTTTAGCTGCTCTGAATGACTGATACAATTGCAGTGCCAGAGAAATTGTGTAGACTGGATAAATACTATGCAGTGCCGGTGTGTACTGATGTTTTTCCAATACCTAAAAGGTTTACAGAAATTATTACTAAGGAATGGGATAGAGACCAGGTGTGCCGTTCTCTCCCCCTCCTATTTTTAGAAAAATGTTTCCAATAGACGCCACCACACGGGACTTATGGCAGACAGTTCCTAAGGTGGAGGGAGCAGTTTCTACTCTAGCAAAGCGTACTACTATCCCTGTCGAGGACAGTTGTGCTTTCTTAGATCCAATGGATAAAAAGTTAGAGGGTTACCTTAAGAAAATGTTTATTCAACAAGGTTTTATCCTACAGCCCCTTGCATGCATTGCTCCTGTCACTGCTGCTGCGGCGTTCTGGTTTGAGTCTCTGGAAGAGGCTTTACAGGTAGCGACTCCATTGGATGACATACTTGACAAGCTTAGAGCACTTAAGCTAGCCAATTCTTTTGTTTCTGATGCCATTGTTCATTTGACTAAACTAACGGCTAAGAATTCTGGTTTTGCTATCCAGGTGCGCAGAGCGCTATGGCTTAAATCATGGTCAGCTGACGTTACTTCAAAGTCTAAGCTGCTTAACATTCCCTTCAAGGGGCAGACCCTATTCGGGCCTGGTTTGATGGAGATTATTGCTGATATCACTGGAGGAAAAGGTCATGCCCTTCCTCAGGATAGGTCCAAATCAAGGGCCAAACAGTCTAATTTTCATGCCTTTCGAAACTTCAAGGCAAGTGCGGCATCAACTTCCTCTAATGCAAAACAAGAGGGAACTTTTGCTCAGTCCAAGACGGTCTGGAGACCTAACCAGACCTGGAACAAGGGTAAGCAGGCCAAAAAGCCTGCTGCTGCCTCTAAGACAGCATGAAGGAACGGCCCCCTATCCGGTAACGGATCTAGTAGGGGGCAGACTTTCGCTCTTCGCCCAGGCGTGGGCAAGAGATGTCCAGGATCCCTGGGCGTTGGAAATTATATCCCAGGGATATCTTCTGGACTTCAAGGCTTCCCCCCCAAAAGGGAGATTTCACCTTTCACAATTATCTGCAAACCAGATAAAGAGAGAGGCATTCTTACACTGTGTACAAGACCTCCTAGTTATGGGAGTGATCCATCCAGTTCCAAAGGAGGAACAGGGACAGGGATTTTACTCAAATCTGTTTGTAGTTCCCAAAAAAGAGGGAACCTTCAGACCAATTTTGGATCTAAAGATCTTAAACAAATTCATCAGAGTTCCATCATTCAAGATGGAGACTATTCGTACCATCCTACCTATGATCCAGGAGGGTCAATACATGACTACAGTGGATTTAAAGGATGCTTATCTTCACATTCCGATACACAAAGATCATCATCGGTTTCTCAGGTTTGCCTTCCTAGACAGGCATTACCAGTTTGTAGCTCTTCCCTTTGGGTTAACTACAGCCTCAAGAATTTTTACGAAGGTTCTGGGGTCGCTTCTGGCGGTCCTAAGGCCGCGGGGCATAGCAGTGGCCACTTATTTAGACGACATCCTGATTCAGGCGTCAAACTTCCAAGTTGCCAAGTCTCATACGGACATAGTGTTGGCATTTCTGAGGTCGCATGGGTGGAAGGTGAACGAGGAAAAGAGTTCTCTATCCCCCCTTACAAGAGTTTCCTTCCTAGGGACTCTGATAGATTCTGTAGAAATGAAAATTTACCTGACGGAGTCCAGGTTATCAAAACTTCTAAATTCTTGCTGTGTTCTTTATTCCATTCCTCGCCCTTCGGTGGCTCAGTGCATGGAAGTAATCGGCTTAATGGTAGCGTCAATGGACATAGTGCCGTTTGCACGCCTACATCTCAGACCGCTGCAACTCTGCATGCTCAGTCAGTGGAATGGGGATTACACAGATTTGTCCCCTCTACTAAATCTGGATCAAGAGACCAGGGATTCTCTTCTCTGGTGGCTATCTCGGGTCCATCTGTCCAAAGGTATGACCTTTCGCAGGCCAGATTGGACAATTGTAATGACAGATGCCAGCCTTCTAGGTTGGGGTGCAGTCTGGAACTCCCTGAAGGCTCAGGGATCGTGGACTCAGGAGGAGTCACTCCTTCCAATAAACATTCTGGAACTAAGAGCGATATTCAATGCTCTTCAGGCTTGGCCTCATCTAGCGACAATGAGGTTCATCAGATTTCAGTCGGACAACATCACGACTGTGGCTTACATCAACCATCAAGGGGACACAAGGAGTTCCCTAGCGATGTTAGAAGTCTCAAAGATTATTCGCTGGGCAGAGATTCACTCTTGCCACCTATCAGCTATCCATATCCCAGGTGTAGAGAACTGGGAGGCGGATTTTCTAAGTCGACAGACTTTTCATCCGGGGGAGTGGGAACTCCATCCGGAGGTGTTTGCACAATTGGTTCTAGCAGCGCCTTGGTCCTTCAACCTGGCTTATGTGTTTCCACTGTTTCCTCTGCTCCCTCGTCTGATTGCCAAAATCAAGCAGGAGAGAGCATCGGTGATCTTGATAGCGCCTGCGTGGCCACACAGGACTTGGTATGCAGATCTGGTGGACATGTCATCCTTTCCACCATGGACTCTGCCGCTGAGACAGGACCTTCTACTTCAAGGTCCTTTCAACCATCCAAATCTAATTTCTCTGAGGCTGACTGCCTGGAGATTGAACGCTTGATTTTATCAAAGCGTGGTTTCTCTGAGTCAGTCATTGATACCTTAATTCAGGCACGAAAGCCTGTCACCAGGAAAATCTATCATAAGATATGGTGTAAATATCTTTATTGGTGTGAATCCAAGGGCTACTCATGGAGTAAGGTCAGGATTCCCAGGATATTATCTTTTTCTCCAAGAAGGATTGGAGAAAGGATTGTCAGCTAGTTCCTTAAAGGGACAGATTTCTGCGCTATCTATTCTTTTGCACAAGCGTCTGGCGGATGTCCCAGACGTTCAGGCATTTTGTCAGGCTTTAGTTAGAATCAAGCCTGTGTTTAAACCTGTTGCTCCACCATGGAGTTTAAATTTGGTTCTTAAAGTTCTTCAGGGGGTTCCGTTTGAACCTCTTCATTCCATAGATATCAAACTTTTATCTTGGAAAGTTCTTTTTTTGGTAGCTATTTCCTCGGCTCGTAGAGTTTCCGAGTTATCTGCCTTACAATGTGATTCTCCTTATCTGATCTTCCATGCAGATAAGGTAGTTCTGCGTACCAAACCTGGGTTTTTACCTAAGGTGGTATCTAATAAGAATATCAATCAAGAGATTGTTGTTCCGTCTTTGTGTCCTAATCCTTCTTCAAAGAAGGAACGTCTATTACACAATCTAGACGTGGTTCGTGCTTTAAAGTTTTACTTACAAGCTACTAAAGATTTTCGTCAAACATCTGCTTTGTTTGTTGTCTACTCTGGACAGAGGAGAGGTCAAAAGGCTTCGGCAACCTCTCTTTCTTTTTGGCTAAAAAGCATAATCCGCTTAGCCTATGAGACTGCTGGCCAGCAGCCTCCAGAAAGGATTACAGCTCATTCTACTAGAGCTGTGGCTTCCACATGGGCCTTTAAAAATGAGGCTTCTGTTGAACAGATTTGCAAGGCGGCAACTTGGTATTTGCTTCATACTTTTTCAAAATTCTACAAATTTGATACTTTTGCTTCTTCGGAGGCTATTTTTGGGAGAAAGGTTTTACAGGCAGTGGTACCTTCCGTTTAAGTACCTGCCTTGTCCCTCCCTTCATCCTTGTACTTTAGCTTTGGTATTGGTATCCCACAAGTAATGGATGATCCGTGGACTGGATACACCTTACAAGAGAAAACATAATTTATGCTTACCTGATACATTTATTTCTCTTGTGGTGTATCCAGTCCACGGCCCGCCCTGTCATTTTAAGGCAGGTATTTTTTAATTTTAAACTACAGTCACCACTGCACCCTATGGTTTCTCCTTTCTCTGTTTGTTTTCGGTCGAATGACTGGATATGGCAGTTAGGGGAGGAGCTATATAGACAGCTCTGCTGTGGGTGTCCTCTTGCAACTTCCTGTTGGGAATGAGAATATCCCACAAGTAATGGATGATCCGTGGACTGGATACACCACAAGAGAAATAAATTTATCAGGTAAGCATAAATTATGTTTTTCTGAAGGGAAACACGGTTTTGTTCAGTCTATCTAAGGGTTAATATGATATATGCAAAGTTAATTAGTTGTGTCCCTTTAAATAGACTGATGGCAGACTGACAAGTTAAGCAGTGATCAAGTGTGGTAGCCCAGCATGAAACGCGTCTGCTGTTGCTGCCTTTTTTTAAACGTTCTCTGTTTAGGGATGATCTTTATGTCTGTTACCTTTGTTCGCTTTTATTAGTGCATTTTTTTGGAATAAACTGTTATGCTTTAATCATACCCTTGCATGGAGGATTCTGTACCCAGTGAAGCCCGAACCTGTGTGGTTTGTTCAAACAGGGTGAAAAGGCTAAGCTATGCTAATGCTCACAAAGATTGGAAGATCAGTAGAAAAGAGTATTATGGAGTGACAAATTCAAGTTTGAAATTTTTAGGTCCATTCGTTGACAATATGTGAAAAGAAGAATTGGAGAGAGATGGAAGAATGAGTGCTTGCGTCCTTCAGTGAAACATGGTGGAGGGTGTGACCTGGTTTGGGGCTGCATTTCTGTTAGTGGTGTTGGTAATATTGTCTAAATTGATGGGATGATGAATGCTGAAAAATACAGACAGGTTTTTTTCATCATGCCATTCCTTCTGGAAAGTGCCTGATTAGAAATGGTTTTATTTTTCAGCATAACGATCCCAAGCGCACTGCTAATGCAGTGAAATCATATTTGGAAAGAAAAACAGCTGATAAAACACTGACCGTCATGGACTGGCCACCA
Organism: Bombina bombina; assembly: GCF_027579735.1. Lineage (NCBI taxonomy): Eukaryota > Metazoa > Chordata > Amphibia > Anura > Bombinatoridae > Bombina > Bombina bombina. The sequence goes on from NC_069504.1 coordinate 874,094,370, forward strand.
GAGTCCAGACCTGAATATTATAGAGGCTGTATGGGATCACCTGGATAGAGAAATATATAAAAAAGACAACCTAAATATAAATAAGTACTCTGGGAAGTGCTGAAAGAAGCCTGGTATAATATTACTTATGAAAATTTCAGGACAGTCTCCCCAAAAGAGTTCATAATGTGCTAAGGGAGGTCACACTAAATACTGACTTTCCTTCTAAATACAGGGAGAGTCCACAGCTGCATTACTTTTGGGAAATGCAGAACCTGGCCACCAGGAGGCGGCAAATACACCCGGCCAAAGGCTTAAATACCTCCCCCACTTCCCTCATCCCCCAGTCATTCTTTGCCTTTTGTCACAGGAGGTTGGCAGAGAAGTGTTAAAAAATTTACGGAGTAGTTCCTTATGGAGGGTAGTACTCTGAGATGGGACTGGAGTTTTTAGTAGTCTTGTCAGCCTCTCAGTGAGAGCATTGATGAAGGTTAGAGTCCGGAGATACAGGGAGAGTCTTTTTGCAAAACCATCCCGACTCATATTAACAGCTCCATAAGCAATCAGCATTAACTAGTTTCGCTGCCTGCTTTCTATACTTAAGTCCATGTCAGAAGCTCTGCTACCATCTGTCAAACTTGAAGGACCGTGTTGCTGTTCCACGGCATAGATTCCGGTAAAATCTTTTAAATTTTTACTGGCATGTTTACGTAAAATAAGAAGACAGGGTCTCAGTGGGACTCCTTTATCTTTATGGAATCAAGGGTTAATATCTCCTGAGGGGGATTATTGAACAGTGGGGACTTTATTCATGTTTGTTATGCGATTCTGACTGCTTTGGTGTAGGAGACGTTTAGGGCTCATAGGCTATTACGGAACATACAAATTTTCTTGCTGCACAGTTTTATTACACTGGCGTGTTTTTCCTTAGCAGGAGTGATCTTGCACGTTGCACCATGTGACCGGGTGCGGTTACGTTTTTTGTCTTTCGATTTACGTATTCCTAACCGAGCGTCTGCGGAGAGGATCTGTTTCTCTACCTGTCTGGGTCATAGGAGGTGGTGAGTGCCCCAGCCATTGGGGGTGTATGGTGCCAGTTGTTTTTGACCATAAGCTACTTAGTCGAGTTATGGAGGATTTTGATATGTTAGAGGGGGGTTCCTCTGAGTCAGATTTTGATACTTTTATATATTGTGAGGAGGCCCAGGTAACTCGGACCTCTCAATTATGTTCCGTATGCCGCCATAGGGTGTTCTCCTCTTCCAATGTTGAGAGGTTAGAAAACACTGAGCCATCCACCTCTGAGGATTCTGCATCCCGTGAGGTTTTCTCCCTAGAATCTTCTGTTCCTACACCGGAAGTTGTCCCGAATTCCATTACCACTTCTCCTGAAGGAGGTCTCTTTCCACCAGAGGTTACTGCGCGGTTTTGCATGGCCATATCTCTGACTTTAGCGCATTTACATCTTCCTGCCACGTGCAAGAGAAGATTTAATCCGTGTGATCCTACCCAAGATCCGGCATGTAAGAGGACGATGGGATCCAATCAGTCTTCTGGGTAAGCAGTGTCCTCTGAGGCTTCAGAGGTGCTACCTCCAGATTCAGAGCCCCCAGATAATCCGACGGAGGTGAAATTTGCTTTTAGATTTAGAATGGCTCACCTGCGTGTACTTCTGAGAGAGGCATTGGTGACATTGGCTGCTCCTTCAGCGGAATCTGTCTTCTGAATCAGATAGCGAGCTTGTTTAGACGACTGGAGGGATGGTGATCTTATTCCTTATCGTCTCAGTTTGTTCTTTCTTTGTTTTTTGTATCAGATTCCCAGTTCAGAGCTCTTGAGGAATGGTGTCGCATGACGTGCTGGACCTGTCGGTTTCACTTTCCCTTTGGTTATCACTTGTGTTGCCTAATTTCTTTTATAAACCAGTTAGGATAAGTTTTTATTTTCTTGTAATTTTAGAGCTCAAGATTGTTACTCTGGGTTTTTCTGTTACTGTCGCGATTGATGTCTCTTCCAGTGGAAGATATATATTAAAAAAAATAAAAAATAAAACTGAACAAATACTAAAACAGGATGTTTCTGGTCGGGGTGATGTTCCCCTGATATGTCCGAGACTATGTTTAAGCGTTAGAGCTTATATGTTTTTCTGTTTGTTATTCTCCCCTTTCTGGCTCTGCTAGAGTGTTAGAATTTTCAGTTTGAGACCCTTGAACAGATAAGTTGTATCCTACATATTGGGCTGGTCCTGGTTGGGTATTAGTTATCGCTGTTCTTTTGAGGTTAATATCAAGATATGTTGTATCCTATATAACTGTCAAGCTGCTCTTTGCTCTGGCCATTGCCATGGACACAGGCACTCCTCCTGTTGCTAGGGATACTGCAGTGTAACTGCAGCACGGTGATGACATCATCACCGCTTGCCCTGTCTTCCCTATGTAAAGGCCTCAGTCTCTCTAACCTGTGCCCAAGTATAGGTGTGTCTTCTTGTGCTCCTGTGTGCTGTATTTCTTATGCTGAATTGCTGTATTGATTCACTGTTGCTGAACTCTGCCTGTTTGACTACGCTGCTTGCCTTAACCCCTGAATTGCTGGATTGCTTTACCGTTGATTAACTCTGCCTGTTTGACTATTCTGCTTGCCTTAACCCTAAAATATTGGATTGCCATTCTGTTGCCGAACTCTGCCTGCCTGACCATTCTATTGATTTACCCTAGAACTGCCTTACCACTGGATTCCCTACCTATTGCCATCAGGAACTATCCTGTCTGTTTCAGTCCTTTAAGTGGTTTACCCTTGAACTGCCTAACCGCTGATTCCTACCTGCTGCCGCCAAAAGACTACGCTGCATAGTGTGAGTACTGTTTACCATATTTTGCGAACTTTCTCTGCTCTGGGATATTCCCTATCATTCCAGCTTGATGCCGGGATAAGAAGACTACTGGCCAAGTTCGGTCTGATAGTGGAATATCCCACGAGCATTACAATAACAGGCAGGACATTATTCGTGGGCCATGGACCCAAATGAGGTAGCAAATGCAGTTACTCATCAGGGTCTGACGCTGGGATCACATACTGCACAATTACAGAGTGTGGATTAAAAACTACAGACTATAACCACTTTGCTCTCCTCACTGGTTGCTGAAAAGAACACTGCTCCTGTTGTTACACAGCCAGTACCTGCTGCTAGTGCCGCAGCTCCTTCCCCTGCTTCTGGAAGTATACCCTGCATACCATTGCACAACAAGTATGATGGTACTACTGACTGTAGAGGTTTTCTGAGTCAGTGCAGGCTGCACTTTCGCAATAACCCCCACGCCTTCCAGTCTCATCAGTCAAAGGTGACTTTTATTATTTCCTTACTAAAAGGCAAGGCCCTAGCCTGGGTCTCTCTTCTTCTGGAACAAAGCGCTCAACTCCTGAACGATGCTGATGCCTTCACTTCTGCGTTATCTTCTGTATTCGGGACCTCCAGCCGCGCTGCTGCTGCAGAGTACTCACTCTTGAATCTCCGCCAGAGTAATAGAACTGTGGCACAATATGCCATCGAATTTTGCACTTTGGCACTCGAGACCTGTTGGGATGGCAGTGCTCTCAAGGTGGCCTTTAGGAGAGGTTTGCATGAACGCATCAAGGACGAGCTTACCTATTGTGATGTCCCTACTTCCCTTGATGAATTCATAGCACTTTGTATTACTCTGGACTCTCGCTTTCAGAAGAGACAAACAGAGAGACAGAACTCGTAGAATCCTTCCTTCCCATCATCCTACTCATCCGGTCTCTATACCATCCTCTACCCCTTCAGTACCTCCAGTTACCTCAGTAGAGGAATCCACAAATCTCTCCTCCCTCAAACCCACAGAATCTGAAAGACAGAGAAGGAGATTAAGACTGTGTTTCTACTGTGGTTCTAACTCACACCAGCTAAAGAACTGTGATACCCTGCCAGGAAAAGCCAATGCTTAGAGGATAAAACTGGGGTACTTCAAAGCATGGTCACTACTAAATCGCCTCAATCTTCTTCTTGAATCCTGGTACCTATTACCCTCTCCTTTCTTAAAAAAATTCTGTCCACACTCAGGCCTTTATTGATTATGGGGCAGCTGGAAATTTTTGGATCACCGTTTCATGATTCAGGCAGGGTTACCTCTTCTGCAGAAAAAAACACTGTCTTAAAATTACTGCTCTGGATGGCACTCCCCTTGTATCAGGTTTAATCCATTTTGAGTCAGCACCCCTAACCATGACTGTGGGAGTCCTTCATACTGAACAGTTGCAGTTCAATGTCATTCATTCTCCAGCACAAACAGTAATCCTTTGTCTTCCTTGGCTCCGTATACACATTCCACAGTTCAACTGGACTGAGGTACAGTTGGCCTCCTGGGGTACATCCTGCTTCCACTTCTTTCTGGCTAAAGTTACTCCATTATGACACATCCCCATTGCCAGCCTTCAGACCCCTTCAAGCCTTCCATCAATTTACGCAGATTTTACTGATGTGTTTGAAAAGAAAGCAGCTGATGTGCTGCCACCCCACCGTCCTTACGACTGCAAGATTGACCTCTTTCCTGGAGCCTCACTTCCTAAAGGGAGGACTTATCCACTCTCCAAAGCTGAAACCAAGGCCATGGAGGAGTATATTCAAGAGAACCTAGCTAAAGGTTTTATTCGCCCTTCCTCTTCTCCTGCCGGGGCTGTCTTATTTTCTTATGCAAGATGTACCGAGTCCACGGATTCATCCTAACTTGTGGGATATTGTCCTTCCTGACAGGAAGTAGCAAAGAGAGCACCACAGCAGAGCTGTCTATATAGCTCCCCCTTAACTCCACCCCCCAGTCATTCTCTTTGCTGGCTCTAAGCAGGAAGGGTAAAGAGAAGAGGTGTTTTTATTTTATCTTCAATCAAGAGTTTGTTATTTTTAAATGGTACCGGTGTTGTACTATTTACTCTCAGGCAGTCATAGATGAAGATTTCTGCCTGGAGGAGGATGATCTTAGCATTTGTAACTAAGGTCCACTGCTGTTCCCACAGAAGCTGAGGAGTACAGGAAAACTTCAGTGTGAGAAACGGTTCTTGCTATACAGCAATGAGGTATGTTCAGTCATTTTTCTGCAGAGACTGTGTTAACTCAGAAAGGCTGACAGTATCCCCTTTAGGGGAAGGGGAAGCAGTAATCCTAGTGTTTCAGGGGTCTTACTAGCTTGCATAAAGGGCTTATTTGTTTTTTTGGGCACTCAGTTTGTATGAGAGAGTGGGACAAATGTTTGGGTGTTCTGGGAGTAACGTTTTTTATTGATGGGACATTGCATGAGGGTTCATTTGGCTTATTCGGGGTTGTTATAACCCACATGGCTTTCAGACAAGGTTTGTTGGATTTGTGTAGGCCCCAGCCACATCAAGTGTGGTGGGCGGGGCCTATTTTCGCGCCTCTGTTGCGCATTTAGTTATACTGTCAAGCAGCAAGCAACTTCTCCTGAGGTCCTGATATTCTCTGAGGGCCTAATCGAAGCTTTAACATAATTTTATCGTTCCCTAAGGGCAGGTAGAGCCACAGCAGAGCTGTAGCAAGGTGCTAATAGGGGTTTAAAACGGTTTTAGACATTTTTCAATCCGGTTTTGTCAATTAGGGGTTAATTGCTTATTTACTTGGGGAGCAATCCTCCTAAAGCTTAGTAGGTACACTGTTAAAATTTCAGAAAATTTGAAGCTATTTTATCCTGTTTTGCAGTTTGTGTATGGCTTTTTTTCTCTTAAAGTCACAGTACCGTTTTTGCAAATTGTGTTTTTTTCATTAAATAAAGTGTTTTCCAAGCTTGCTTGTCTCATTACTAGCCTGTTAAACATGTCTGACATTGAGGAAACTCATTGCTCAATTTGTTTAGAAGCCATTGTGGAACCCCCTCTTAGAATGTACCTCACTTGTACTGATATGTCTGTAAATTGCAAACGGCATATTTTGATTTATAAGAGTTTGGCATTGGATGATTCTCAGACAGAAGGAAATCAGGTTTTGCCATCTAGTTCTCCCCAAGTGTCTCAACCAGTAACGCCCGCACAAGCAACGCCAAGTACTTCTAGTGCGTCTAATTATTTCACCTTGCAAGATATGGCCTCAGTTATGAATACTACCCTCACAGGGGTTTTATCTAAACTTCCAGGGTTGCAAGGGAAGCGCAGTAGCTCTGGGTTAAGAACACATGCTGAGTCTTCTGACGCTTTAGTAGCCGTATCCGATATTCCCTCACAATGTTCTGAGGTAGGGATGAGGGATTTGCTATCTGAGGGAGAGATTTCTGATTCAGGAAGGATATTCCCTCAGACAGATTCAGATATGACGGAATATAAATTTAAGCTAGAACACCTCCGTTTATTGCTCAGGGAGGTTTTAGCGACTCTGGATGATTGTGACCCTATTGTAGTTCCAGAGAAATTGTGTAAAATGGACAAATATTTAGAGGTTCCTGTTTACACTGATGTTTTTCCAGTCCCTAAGAGGATTTCGGACATTGTTACTAAGGAGAGGGATAGACCAGGTATTCCGTTCGCTCCCCCTTCCTGTTTTTAAGAAAATGTTTCCCATATCTGACACCATGAGGGACTCATGGCAGACGGTCCCTAAGGTGGAGGGAGCTATTTCTACTCTGGCCAAGCGCACAACTATACCTATTGAAGACAGTTGTGCTTTCATTGATCCTATGGATAAAAAATTAGAGGGTCTCCTAAAGAAAATTTTTGTTCATCAAGGTTTTCTTCTTCAACCTATAGCGTGCATTGTTCCTGTAACCACTGCAGCTGCCTTCTGGTTTGAGGCTCTGGAAGAGGCTCTTCAGGTGGAGACCCCACTAGATGATATTCTGGACAGAATTAAGGCTCTTAAGCTAGCTAATTCTTTTATTACAGACGGCGCTTTTCATCTCGCTAAGTTAGCGGCAAAGAATTCAGGTTTTGCCATTTTAGCGCGTAGAGCGTTATGGCTTAAGTCCTGGTCGGCTGATGTGTCATCTAAATCTAAGCTGTTGACCATCCCTTTCAAAGGTAAGACCCTATTCGGGCCTGCACTGAAAGAGATCATTTCGGACATCACTGGGGGGAAGGGTCATGCCCTCCCTCAAGATAAGTCGAATAAGACAAGGACCAAAAAAAATAATTTTCGTTCCTTTCAAAACTTCAAGGGTGGTCCCGCTTCCACTTCCCCTGCTGCAAAGCAAGAGGGGAACTTTGCTCAATCCAAGCCAACCTGGAGACCTAACCAGGCTTGGAAAAAGGGTAAACAGGCCAAAAAGCCTGCTGCTGCCACTAAGACAGCATGAAGGGGTAGCCCCCGATCCGGGACCGGATCTAGTAGGGGGCAGACTCTCTCTCTTTGCTCAGGCCTGGGCAAGAGATGTTCAGGACTCCTGGGCTGTGGAAATTGTAACCCAGGGGTATCTTCTAGATTTCAAAGATTCTCCTCCAAAGGGGAGATTCCATCTTTCTCAATTGTCTGTAAACCAGACATAAAGAGAGGCGTTCGTACGCTGTGTAGAAGACCTTTTTACCATGGGAGTGATATGCCCAGTTCCGAAAGCAGAACAGAGGCAAGGCTTCTACTCCAATCTGTTTGTGATTCCCAAAAAAGAGGGAACCTTCAGACCAATTCTAGATCTCAAGATCCTAAACCAATTCCTAAGAGTTCCATCCTTCAAGATGGAGACCATTCGGACTATTTTACCAATGATCCAGGAGGGTCAATATATGACCACCGTGGATTTAAAGGATGCGTATCTACACATTCCTATCCACAAAGATCATCACCAGTTCCTCAGGTTTGCCTTTCTGGACAGGCATTACCAGTTTGTGGCTTTTCCCTTCGGGTTGGCCACGGCGCCAAGAATCTTCACAAAAGAGCTAGGGTCCCTGCTGGCGGTCCTAAGGCCGCGGGGCATTGCAGTAGCGCCTTATCTAGACGACATCCTAATTCAAGCGTCGACTTTCCAACTAGCCAAGTCTCACACGGACTTAGTGTTGGCCTTTCTAAGATCTCATGGGTGGAAGGTGAACGTGAAAAAGAGTTCACTTATCCCTCTCACAAGAGTTCCATTCCTGGGAACTCTGATAGATTCGGTGGACATGAAAATATTTCTGACGGAGGTCAGGAAATCAAAGATTTTAACCACCTGCCGAGCTTTTCATTCCATTCCTCGGCCGTCAGTGGCTCAGTGTATGGAGGTAATCGGACTTATGGTAGCGGCAATGGACATAGTTCCATTTGCTCGCTTGCATCTCAGACCACTGCAACTATGCATGCTCAAACAGTGGAATGGGGATTATGCAGATTTATCTCCTCAGATAAATCTGGATCAAGAGACCAGAGACTCTCTTCTTTGGTGGTTGTCACAGGATCACCTGTCCAGGGGAATGTGTTTCCGCAGGCCAGCGTGGGTTATTGTGACGACGGACGCCAGCCTACTGGGCTGGGGTGCAGTCTGGAATTCCCTGAAAGCACAGGGTTTGTGGACTCAGGAGGAGGCCCTCCTACCGATAAATATTCTGGAATTAAGAGCGATATTCAATGCTCTTCAGGTGTGGCCTCAGTTGACTTCGGCCGGATTCATCAGGTTTCAGTCGGACAACATCACGACTGTAGCTTATATCAATCATCAGGGGGAACAAGGAGTTCCTTGGCGATGAAAGAAGTTTCCAGGATAATCCGAAGGGCAGAGACTCACTCTTGCCATCTATCAGCGATCTATATCCCAGGGGTAGAGAACTGGGAGGCAGATTTTCTAAGTCGTCAGACTTTTCATCCGGGGGAGTGGGAGCTCCATCCGGAGGTGTTTGCTCAACTGGTTCAGCTATGGGGCACACCAGAATTGGATTTGAGGGCGTCTCGTCAGAACGCCAAACTTCCTTGTTACGGATCCAGGTCCAGGGATCCTCAGGCAGTACTGATAGATGCTCTAGCAGTACCCTGGTCGTTCAACCTGGCTTATGTGTTTCCACCTTTCCCTCTCCTTCCCCGTTTGATTGCCAGAATCAAACAGGAGAAAGCTTCGGTGATTTTGATAGCACCTGTGTGGCCACGCAGGACTTGGTATGCAGACCTGGTGGACATGTCATCTCTACCACCATGGACTCTGCCACTGCGACGGGACCTTCTAATTCAAGGTCCGTTCAAGCATCCAAATCTACTTTCTCTGCAACTGACTGCTTGGAGATTGAGCGCTTGATTTTATCAAAGCGGGGTTTCTCTGAGTCGGTCGAGATTCAGTCTCGAAAGCCTGTCATCAGGAAAATCTATCATAAGATATGGCGTAAATATCTTTTTTGGTGCGAATCCAAAGGCTACTCATGGAGTAAGATCAGGATTGGCAGATGTTCCAGACGTTCAGTCGTTCTGTCAGGCTTTAGTTAGAATTAAGCCTGTGTTTAAACCTGTTGCTCTGCCATGGAGCTTGAATTTAGTTCTTAAAGTTCTTCAAGGGGTTCTGTTCGAACCTATGCATTCCATAGATATTAAGCCTCTATCTTGGAAAGTTCTGTTTTTAGTTGCTATCTCTTCGGCTCAAAGAGTTTCTGAACTATCTGCAATGCAATGCGACTCGCCTTATCTTGTTTTCCATGCTGATAAGGTGGTTTTGCGTACCAAACCTGGATTCCTTCCTAAGGTTGTTACTAATAGGAATATCAATCAGGAAATTGTTGTTCCTTCTCTGTGTCCTAATCCTTCCTCTAAGAAGGAGCGTCTGTTGCACAACTTGGACGTGGTTCGTGCTTTGAAGTTTTACTTGCAAGCGACCAAAGATTTCCGTCAAATATCTTCTTTGTTTGTTGTCTATTCTGGAAAACGTAGAGGTCAAAAAGCTACGGCTACCTCTCTTTCTTTTTGGCTGAAAAGCATCATCCGTTTGGCATACGAGACTGCTGGACAGCAGCTTCCTGAAAGGATTACAGCTCACTCTACTAGAGCGGTGGCTTCCACACGGGCTTTTAAAAATGATGCTTCTGTGGAACAGATTTGTAAGGCTGCGACTTAGTCTTCGCTTCATACCTTTTCCAAATTTTACAAATTTGATACGTTTGCTTCTTCGGAGGCTATTTTTGGGAGAAAAGTTCTTCAAGCAGTGGTGCCTTCTGTTTTACCATCTGTCTTGTCCCTCCCGTTCCTGTAGTTTTGGTATTGTATCCCACAAGTAAAGGATGAATCCGTGGACTCGTTATACCTTATAGAAGAAAAACATAATTTATGTAAGAACTTACCTGATAAATTCATTTCTTTCATATTAGCAAGAGTCCATGAGCTAGTGACGTATGGGTATGGGATATACATTCCTACCAGGAGGGGCAAAGTTTCCCAAACCTTAAAATGCCTATAAATACACCCCTCACCACACCCACAATTCAGTTTAACGAATAGCCAAGAAGTGGGGTGATAAAAAAGTGCGAAAGCATATAAAATAAGGAATTGGAATAATTGTGCTTTATACAAAAATCATAACCACCACAAAAAAAGGGCGGGCCTCATGGACTCTTGCTAATATGAAAGAAATGAATTTATCAGGTAAGTTCTTACATAAATTATGTTTTCTTTCATGTAATTAGCAAGAGTCCATGAGCTAGTGACGTATGGGATAATGATTACCCAAGATGTGGATCTTTCCACACAAGAGTCACTAGAGAGGGAGGGATAAAATAAAGATAGCCAATTCCTGCTGAAAATAATCCACACCCAAAATAAAGTTTAATGAAAAACATAAACAGAAGATTCAGACTGAAACCGCTGCCTGAAGTACTTTTCTACCAAAAACTGCTTCAGAAGAAGAAAATACATCAAAATGATAGAATTTAGTAAAAGTATGCAAAGAGGACCAAGTTGCTGCTTTGCAAATCTGATCAACCGAAGCTTCATTCCTAAACGCCCAGGAAGTAGAAACTGACCTGGTAGAATGAGCTGTAATCCTCTGAGGCGGAGTTTTACCCGACTCAACATATGCAAGATGAATTAAAGATTGAACCAAGATGCCAAAGAAATGGCAGAAGCTTTCTGGCCTTTTCTAGAACCGGAAAAGATAACAAATAGACTAGAAGTCTTTCGGAAAGACTTAGTAGCTTCAACATAATATTTCAAAGCTCTAATAACATCCAAAGAATGCAATGATTTCTCCTTAGAATTCTTAGGATTAGGACATAATGAAGGAACCACAATTTCTCTACTAATGTTGTTGGAATTCACAACTTTAGGTAAAAATTCAAAAGAAGTTCGCAACACCGCCTTATCCTGATGAAAAATCAGAAAAGGAGACTCACAAGAAAGAGCAGATAATTCAGAAACTCTTCTGGCAGAAGAGATGGCCAAAAGGAACAAAACTTTCCAAGAAAGTAATTAAATGACCAATGAATGCATAGGTTCAAAGGGAGGAGCTTGAAGAGCTCCCAGAACCAAATTCAAACTCCAAGGAGGAGAAATTGACTTAATGACAGGTTTTATACGAACCAAAGCTTGTACAAAACAATGAATATCAGGAAGAATAGCAATCTTTCTGTGAAAAAGAACAGAAAGAGCAGAGATTTGTCCTTTCAAGGAACTTGCAGACAAACCCTTATCTAAACCATCCTGAAGAAACTGTAAAATTCTCGGTATTCTAAAAGAATGCCAAGAAAAATGATGAGAAAGACACCAAAAAATATAAGTCTTCCAGACTCTATAATATATCTCTCTAGATACAGATTTACGAGCCTGTAACATAGTATTAATCACAGAGTCAGAGAAACCTCTTTGACCAAGAATCAAGCGTTCAATCTCCATACCTTTAAATTTAAGGATTTCAGATCCTGATGGAAAAAAGGACCTTGTGACAGAAGGTCTGGTCTTAACGGAAGAGTCCACGGTTGGCAAGAGGCCATCCGGACAAGATCCGCATACCAAAACCTGTGAGGCCATGCCGGAGCTACCAGCAGAACAAACGAGCATTCCTTCAGAATCTTGGAGATTACTCTTGGAAGAAAAACTAGAGGCGGAAAGATATAGGCAGGATGATACTTCCAAGGAAGTGATAATGCATCCACTGCCTCCGCCTGAGGATCCCTGGATCTGGACAGATATCTGGGAAGTTTCTTGTTTAGATGAGACGCCATCAGATCTATTTCTGGAAGTTCCCACATTTGAACAATCTGAAGAAATACCTCTGGGTGAAGAGACCATTCGCCCGGATGCAACGTTTGGTGACTGAGATAATCCGCTTCCCAATTGTCTACACCTGGGATATGAACCGCAGAGATTAGACAGGAGCTGGATTCCGCCCAAACCAAAATTCGAGATACTTCTTTCATAGTCAGAGGACTGTGAGTCCCTCCTTGATGATTGATGTATGCCACAGTTGTGACATTGTCTGTCTGAAAACAAATGAACGATTCTCTCTTCAGAAGAGGCCAAAACTGAAGAGCTCTGAAAATTGCACGGAGTTCCAAAATATTGATCGGTAATCTCACCTCCTGAGATTCCCAAACTCCTTGTGCCGTCAGAGATCCCCACACAGCTCCCCAACCTGTGAGACTTGTATCTGTTGAAATTACAGTCCAGGTCGGAAGCACAAAAGAAGCCCCCTGAATTAAACGATGGTGATCGATTCGTATGAGATTCTACGAATGAGAAGACTGAGCAAATACCAAGATAATCGTCCAAATAAGGAAATACCAAAACCCTGTTCTCTGATTACAGAAAGAAGGGCACCGAGAACCTTTGAAAAAAATTCTTGGAACTGAGGCTAGGCCAAACGGTAGAGCCACAAAACTGGTAATGCTTGTCTAAAAAGAGAATCTCAGACACTAAAAGTGATCTGGATGAATCGGAATATGCAGATACACATCCTGTAAATCTATTGTAGACATATAATGCCCTTGCAAAACAAAAGTCCTACAGTAACCATCTTGAATGTTGGTATCCTTACATAACGATTCAATATTGATAGATCCGGAACTGGTCTGAATGAATTGACCTTCTTTGGTACAATGAAGAGATAAAATAAAACCCTAGCCCCTGTTCCAGAACTGGAACTGGCATAATTACTCCAGCCAACTCTAGATCTGAAACACATTTCAGAAATGCTGAGCCTTTGCTGTGTTAACTGGGACACGGGAAAGAAAAAAATCTTTTAGCAGGAGGCCTTAAATTGAAGCCAATTCTGTACCTTTCTGAAACAATGTTCTGAAACCAGAGATTGAGAACGGAATTGATCCAAATTCCTTTGAAGAAAACGTAATCTGCCCCATACCAGCTGAACTGGAAAAAAGGGGCCGCATCTTCATGGGTACTTAGGAGCTGACTATAGGTTTCTATAAGGCTTGGATATATTCCAAACTGGAAATAGTTTCCAAACTGATACCGCTCCTGAGGATAAAGGATCAGGCTTTTGTTCCTTATTATGAGAAAAAGAACGAAAAAATGATTATTACCCTGGAAAGAAAGGGAAAACAAAGTTGACTTAGAAGACATATCAGCATTCCAAGTTTAATCCATAAAGCTTTTCTAGCTAAAATAGCTAGAGACATATACCTGACATCAACTCTAATGATATCAAAAGATGGTATCACCAATAAAATTATTAGCATGTTATAGAATAATAATAATGCTATAAAATTATGATCTGTTACTTGTTGCGCTAAAACTTCTAACCAAAAAGTTGAAGCTGCAGCAACATCCAGTAAAAATATAGCAGGTCTAAGAAGATTACCTGAACATAAGTAAACTTTTCTTAGAAAGGATTCAATTTTCTTATCTAAAGGATCCTTAAATTTAGTACTATCTGCCGTAGGAATAGTAGTACATTTTAGCAGGAATAGAGACAGCCCCAAACCTTAGGGATTTTGTCCCAAAAAACTCTAATCTGTCAGATGGCATAGGATATAATTGCTTAAACGTTTAGAAGGAGTAAAAGAATTACCCAAATTATTCCATTCCCTGGAAATTACTTCAGAAAAAGCATCAGGGAGATTAAACACTTCTGGAATAACTACAGGAGATTTAAAAACCCTATTTAAACGTTTAGATTTAGTATCAAGAGGACCAGAATCCTCTATATCTAAAGCAATTAATACTTCTTTAAATAAAGAACGAATAAATTCCATCTTGAACAAATACAAAGATTTAACAGCATCAACCTCTGAGACAGAAACTTCTGAACCAGAAGAACCATTATCAGTATCAGAACGATGATGTTCATTTAAAAATTCATCTGAAAAAAGAGAAGTTTTAAAAGACTTTTATGTAAACTAGAAGGAGAAATAACAGACATAGCCTTCTAAATGGATTTAAAAAATAAAATCTCTTATGTTTATCAGGAACACTCTGAAAATTAAATGTTGACGGAACAGCAACAGGTAATATAACAGTACTAAAGGAAATTTTATCTGCATTAATAAGTTTGTCATGACATGCAATACAAACAACAGCTGGAGAAACAGATACCAAAAATTTATACCAGATACACTTAGCTTGGTAGCTCTAGCCCCGGGCAGTGATTTTCCTGAAGTAACTTCTGACTCAGTTGCAACATGGAACATCTTGCAATATGTAATAGAAAAAACAACATATAAAGCAAATTGATCAAAATCCTTAAATGACAGTTTCAGGAATGGGAAAAGAATGCCAGTGAACAAGCTTCTAGCAACCAGAAGCAATAAATAATGAGACTTAAATAATGTGGAGACAAAAGCGACGCCCATATTTTTTTTTAGCGCCAAACAAGACGCCCACATTATTTGGCGCCTAAATGCTTTTGGCGCCAAAAATGACGCCACATCCGGAACGCCAACATTTTTGGCGCAAAATAACGTCAAAAAAATGACGCAACTTCCGGCGACACGTATGACGCCGGAAACGGAAAATAATTTTTGCGCCAAAAAAGTCCGCGCCAAGAATGACGCAATAAAATGAAGCATTTTCAGCCCCCGCGAGCCTAACAGCCCACAGGGAAAAAAGAGTCAAATTTTTGAAGGTAAGAAAAAATGATTAATTCAAATGCATTATCCCAAATATGAAACTGACTGTCTGAAAAATAAGGAAAGTTGAACATTCTGAGTCAAGGCAAATAAATGTTTGAATACATATATTTAGAACTTTATAAACAAAGTGCCCAACCATAGCTTAGAGTGTCACAGAAAATAAGATTTACTTACCCCAGGACACTCATCTACATGTTTGTAGAAAGCCAAACCAGTACTGAAACGAGAATCAGCAGAGGTAATGGTATATATAAGAGTATATCATCGATCTGAAAAGGGAGGTAAGAGATGAATCTCTACGACCGATAACAGAGAACCTATGAAATAGACCCCGTAGAAGGAGATCACTGCATTCAAATAGGCAATACTCTCCTCACATCCCTCTGACATTCACTGCACGCTGAGAGGAAAACCGGGCTCCAACTTGCTGCGGAGCGCATATCAAAGTAGAATCTAGCACAAACTTACTTCACCACCTCCATCGGAGGCAAAGTTTGTAAAACTGAATTGTGGGTGTGGTGAGGGGTGTATTTATAGGCATTTTAAGGTTTGGGAAACTTTGCCCCTCCTGGTAGGAATGTATATCCCATACGTCACTAGCTCATGGACTCTTGCTAATTACATGAAAGAAAGTAAATTTATGCTTACTTGATAAATTAATTTCTTCTATGGTACGATGAGTCCACGGCCCGCCCTGTCATTTTAAGACAGATTATATTTTTTGATTTTAAACTTCAGTCACCTCTGCACCTTTTAGTTTCTCCTTTTTCTTCCTGTACCTTCGGTCGAATGACTGGGGGGTGGAACTAAGGGAGGAGCTATATAGACAGCTCTGATGTGGTGCTCTTTGCCACTTCCTGTTAGCAGGAGGATAATATCCCACAAGTAAAGGATGAATCCGTGGACTTGTCGTACCATAGAAGAAATTATTTATCAGGTAAGCATAAATTTACTTTTTATTGTACTAACCTAATCCTTAAAAGACAACTTTTCAAGAGTTTTCCTTTTTCCCTCAGGTATTGCTTCAGACCTGAGAAAGAGAGGAAAACAAAAGCTTTTCTTTAGTTTAAAGCAATTTCAGCAAACACCGGGGCTCTGTAAATAATAATCCCCATGTTAAATATGTCACAAATGAAGACCAATGAACTGATAGATAACGCCTTTACTACCCATTCCCCAGCTTTACACAACCAACATTGTCATATTAACCTCTAAACTTCTATCTGTTTCTAAGCTACTACAGACAGCCTCTTATCACATGCTTTTTTATTAGCTTTTCACAACAGAGGACTGCTAGTTCATGTGAGCCATATAGATAACATGGTGCTAATGCCGTGGGTTGTGCCCCTCCCCCCCAATAAAATTTTATATCCTCACACATATGTATTACATACTCTTTCCTTCCCTCACACACACAGTCACAGATACACTGTCTCTCTCTTTATCTCTGTCTCTCACAAACACCCATATATTGTCTCACACAAACACATAGAAACACACTCTCTCTCTCACACACACACACACACTCTTCTTACACAAGTACACAGAGATAAACTCTCACACATACATACTCTCTCACACACAGTCACAGATACACACTGTCACACACAGAGATACTTTCACACACACACACACACACACACAAACAGAGATACATACACAGTCATGCACACACATATATACACACATATATACATACACACACACATATATACATATACACAAACACACATACATACACACAGACATTAATACATACATATACATAAAACATACATACATACATACAGTTACACATATACATACATATGCACACACAGCTATGATTACGGTTTTCACCGAAACATGTTAGCGAAGCTTCTTGGTCACACTGATATGCTGGATCCCCCTGTCTCTTTTTTATCCTAAGTGGAATCTAATAAAGACTTTGTTTTAAATTTTGCAGCCTGGATATTGCTTTCTATTTTTGGTTATACATTTCCAGCACTCTGGGCTGCTTCAGGAGCGTGCCTCTATTCCACTCCCCCTTCATCTCTCTACACTGTGCATCCCCTCCTACGTTGACTTCTGCAAGCCTCCTGGTAGGCAAACGGATCCCATTGGCTGTGACGCCCGATGCTCATCACATGACCGGAACCGGCTGGATTTTGGCATCAGGGCTGCCCTAGACGCCGTGGAAAACGAAGCACACGACAGGATTTCTCTTCATAAGTTGGGAGCATTTAACTTCAAGCAAGAGCGGTGAGTTACACAGCTATAAGCTGTTCGGGTATTGCTACACATATCCCGCTATACTGTTGCATTGGATGCACGAGGGTGATACATCCTCAGTTATTGACATTGACACTCACTAGTTTGCTTTGATATACGATATCTCTGCAATGGCTGCTTGAGGGGTGTTTGCACATTTTATGACTGTACATTCTGGCTCTTTACAGCGAACTGTCTATGAAGCTTATATAGGGGTTGAATGGAATAGATATCCATATGGTGGCTTAATATATACATATTCCTTTGAAGTCCCTTTACCTTACTTTCATTGCTTTTTCTGCACACACACATACATATAAATACAAACACACAGTTACACACACATGCACATACATACATACACACAAACACAAATAGAAACATGACAAAACAATTACAACAGTCCATATTTTTTTCATAAGAAGATATAAAGAAAATAGAAGTCTGTTAAACTAAATATTAGAGCACTATGGAAAAAAGCACACTGGCTAGTGGGACGTACGTATTATCAGACATTATCAGGCATGTAAAGTCATGCATTTCAAATACTATTAGAAGCATTTTTTTAAAATATGGCAGATATTAATATGTGAACTAAATTATTGTCCCCACTGGCTGATCTGACCTCATTGAGGATGACTCTCAGTGTCGGACCTAATGAAAAGTGGGCCCTGGTGCAAGAAATGTTTTAGGGCCCCCCCAAGACATCTTGCATTTCCATAAAAGCATATAAACAATTTAGGCATATGCCCTTCATATATATGCAGCAACATTATATATCTCAACACACACACACATATATATATATATATATATATATATATATATATATATATATATATATATATATATATAAAAACAGAAAATTGGTCAGCATGTACATTCTCTATACTCAATATGTCCACCCATGCAAGAAATCAGAATCAAAAGACATGGCTTCTGTACACCATTGGATTTTTAGCTATACATATTACTATTTTATTGAAATATGAGAAAAAAAAAAGTGTTACACACTGGCACATATAGCAAGGAAATAAAATGGAGACTTAAATAAGCATTCACACTATTTCCTTATAGTTTATAGAGATATTAATGGGCAGCAGTAAAGCCAAATCACTGACATGGAGGATTTTTAAAGTCAAGTGAGAGAAGTTTACAGAGACGAGAGTGTTAGAATGCCACCAGTGCAGCAATATATCCTGTCATGTCTTTTGCTGAAGGGGATCATCCTATCTGCCACCTGTTTGCATGGATGGAAAAATTTACTTTCTACTAACTTTCTAAAAACATACTTACAAAAGGGCACTAGGACCATGTTTTTACTTACATTCCATGGAGCAGACTCATCTCTGGCAGACAGCAGCAGGACCCGGTAAAACATAATTTATGTAAGAACTTACCTGATAAATTCATTTCTTTCATATTAGCAAGAGTCCATGAGCTAGTGACGTATGGGATATACATTCCTACCAGGAGGGGCAAAGTTTCCCAAACCTTAAAATGCCTATAAATACACCCCTCACCACACCCACAATTCAGTTTAACGAATAGCCAAGAAGTGGGGTGATAAGAAAAAAGTGCGAAAGCATATAAAATAAGGAATTGGAATAATTGTGCTTTATACAAAAAAATCAAAACCACCACAAAAAAGGGCGGGCCTCATGGACTCTTGCTAATATGAAAGAAATGAATTTATCAGGTAAGTTCTTACATAAATTATGTTTTCTTTCATGTAATTAGCAAGAGTCCATGAGCTAGTGACGTATGGGATAATGATTACCCAAGATGTGGATCTTTCCACGCAAGAGTCACTAGAGAGGGAGGGATAAAATAAAGACAGCCAATTCCTGCTGAAAATAATCCACACCCAGAATAAAATTTTAATGAAAAAACATAAGCAGAAGATTCAAACTGAAAACACTGCCTGAAGTAAGTTTCTACCAAAAACTGCTTCAAAAGAAGAAAACACAACAAAATGGTAGAATTTAGTAAAATTATACAAAGAGGACCAAGTTGCTGCTTTGCAAATCTGATCAACCGAAGCTTCATTCCTAAACGCCCAGGAAGTAGAAACTGACCTAGTAGAATGAGCTGTAATCCTTTGAGGCGGAGTGTTACCCGACTCAACATAGGCATGATGAAATAAAGATTTCAACCAAGATGCCAAAGAAATGGCAGAAGCTTTCTGGCCTTTTCTAGAACCGGAAAAGATGACAAATAGACTAGAAGTCTTTCGGAAAGACTTAGTAGCTTCAACATAATATTACAAAGCTCTAACAGCATCCAAAGAATGCAATGATTTCTCCTTAGAATTCATAGGATCAGGACATAATGAAGGAACCACAATTTCTCTACTAATGTTGTTAGAATTCACAACCTTAGGTAAAAAATTCAAAAGAAGTTCGCAGCACCGCCTTATCCTGATGCAAAATCAGAAAAGGAGACTCACAAAAAAGAGTAGATAATTCAGAGACTCTTCTGGCAGAAGAGATGGCCAAAAGAAACAAAACTTTCCAAGAAAGTAATATAATGACCAAAGAATGCATGGGTTCAAAAGGAAGAGCTTGAAGAGCCCCCAGAACCAAATTCAAACTCCAAGGAGGAGAAATTGACTTAATGACAGGTTTTATACGAACCAAAGGTTGTACAAAACAATAAATATCAGGAAGATTAGCAAACCTTCTGTGAAAAAGAACAGAAAGAGCAGAGATTTGTCTTTCAAGGAACTTGCGGACAAACCTTTATCTAAACCATCCTGAAGAAACTGTAAAATTCTCGGTATTCAAAAAGAATGCCAAGAAAAAAGATGAGAAAGACACTAAGAAATATAAGTCTTCCAGACTCTATAATATATCTCTCTAGATACAGATTTACGAGCCTGTCACATAGTATCAATCACAGAGTCAGAGAAACCTCTTTGACCAAGAATCAAGCGTTCAAACTCCATACCTTAAAATTAAGGTTTTGAGACAGAAAGACTGGTCTTAACGGAAGAGTCCACGGTTGGCAAGAGGCCATCCGGACAAGATCCGCATACCAAAACCTGTGAGGCCATGCTGGAGCTACCAGCAGAACAAACGAGCATTCCTTTAGAATATTGGAGAATACCCTTGGAAGAAGAACTAGAGGCGGAAAGATATAGGCAGGATGACACTTGTAAGGAAGAAATAATGCATCCACTGCCTCCGCCCGAGGATCCCGGGATCCGGACAGATACCAGGGAAGTTTCTTGTTTAGATGAGAAGCCATCAGATCTATTTCTGGGAGTTCCCACATTTGAACAATCTGAGGAAATACCTCTGGGTGAAGAGACCATTCGCCCAGGTGCAACGTTTGGCGACTGAGATAATCCGCTTTCCAATTGTCCATACCTGGGATATGAACCGCAGAGATTAGACAGGAGCTGGATTCCGCCCAAACCAAAATTCGAGATACTTCTTTCATAACCAGAGGACTGTGAGTCCCTCCTTGATGATTGATGTATGCCACAGTTGTGACATTGTCTATCTGAAAACAAATGAACAACTCTCTCTTCAGAAGAGGCCAAGACTGAAAAGCTCTGAAAATTGCACGGAGTTCCAAAATACTGATCGGAAATCTCACCTCCTGAGATTCCCAAACCCCTTGTGCCGTCAGATACCCCCACACAGCTCCCCAACCTGTAAGACTTGCATCTGTTGAGATTATAGTCCAGGTCGGAAGAACAAGAAGCCCCCTGAACTAAACGATGGTGATCTGTCCACCATGTCAGAGAGTGTCGTATAATCGGTTTAAAGATATTAATTGAGATATCTTTGAGTAATCCCTGCACCATTGGTTCAGCATACAGAGCTGAAGAGGTCGCATGTGAAAACGAGCAAAGGAGATCGCATCTGATGCGGCAGTCCTAAGACCTAAAATTTCCATGCATAAGGCTACCAAAGGGAATGATTGTGACTGAAGGTTTTGACAAGCTGATATCAATGTTAAACTTCTCTTGTCTGACAAGGACAGAGTCATAGACACTGAATCTATCTAGAAACCTAAAAAGGTTACCCTTGTCTGAGGAATCAATGAACTGATTAGTAAATTGAACCTCCAACCATGAACTTGAAGAAACAACACAAGTCGATACGTATGAGATTCTTCGAAAATGAGAAGACTGAGCAAATACCAAGATATCGTCCAAATAAGGAAATACCAAAACCCTGTTCTCTGATTACAGAAAGAAGGGCACCGAGAACCTTTGAAAAAAATTCTTGGAACTGAGGCTAGGCCAAACGGTAGAGCCAAAAAAACTGGTAATGCTTGTCTAAAAAGAGAATCTCAGACACTAAAAGTGATCTGGATGAATCGGAATATGCAGATACACATCCTGTAAATCTATTGTAGACATATAATGCCCTTGCTAAACAAAAAACAGGATAGTCCTACAGTAACCATCTTGAATGTTGGTATCCTTACATAACGATTCAATATTGATAGATCCGGAACTGGTCTGAAGGAATTGACCTTCTTGGTACAATGAAGAGATAAAATAAAACCCCAGCCCCTGTTCCAGAACTGGAACTGGCATAATTACTCCAACCAACTCTAGATCTGAAACACATTTCAGAAATGCTGAGCCTTTGCTGTGTTAACTGGGACATGGGAAAGAAAAAAATCTCTTAGCAGGAGGCCTTAACTGAAGCCAATTCTGTACCTTTCTGAAACAATGTTCTGAAACCAGAGATTGAGAACGGAATTGATCCAAATTTCTTTGAAGAAAACGTAATCTGCCCCATACCAGCTGAGCTGGAATAAGGGCCGCACCTTCATGGGTACTTAGGAGCTGGCTATAGATTCCTATAAGGCTTGGATATATTCCAAACTGGAAATAGTTTCCAAACTGATACCGCTCCTGAGGATGAAGGATCAGGCTTTTGTTCCTTGTTGTGAGGAAAGGAACAAAAAAGATTATTAGACCTAAATTTACCTTAGATTTTTTATCCTTTGGTAAAAAAGTTCCCTTCCTTCCAGAAACAATTGAAATAATAATTTAATACCCTGGAAAGAAAGGGAAAGCAAAGTTGACTTAGAAGACATATCAGCATTCCAAGTTTAATCCATAAAGCTTTTCTAGCTAAAATAGCTAGAGACATATACCTGACATCAACTCTAATGATATCAAAAGATGGTATCACCAATAAAATTATTAGCATGTTATAGAATAATAATAATGCTATAAAATTATGATCTGTTACTTGTTGCGCTAAAGCTTCTAACCAAAAAGTTGAAGCTGCAGCAACATCCGCAAAAAATATAGCAGGTCTAAGAAGATTACCTGAACATAAGTAAGCTTTTCTTAGAAAGGATTCAATTTCCCTTAAATAAAGTACTATCTGCCGTAGGAATAGTAGTACATTTAGCAGGAGTAGAGACAGCCCCATAACCTTAGGGATTTTGTCCCAAAAAAACTCTAATCTGTCAGATGGCACAGGATATAATTGCTTAAACGTTTAGAAGGAGTAAAAGAATTACCCAAATTATTCCATTCCCTGGAAATTACTTCAGAAATAGGATCAGGGAGATTAAACACTTCTGGAATAACTACAGGAGATTTAAAAACCTTATTTAAACGTTTAGATTTAGTATCAAGAGGACCAGAATCCTCTATTTCTAATGCAATTAATACTTCTTTAAATAAAGAACGAATAAATTCCATCTTGAACAAATACAAAGATTTATCAGTATCAGAATGATGATGTTCATTTAAAAATTCATCTGAAAAAAGAGAAGTTTTAAAAGACTTTTATGTAAACTAGAAGGAGAAATAACAGACATAGCCTTCTTAATGGATTTAAAAAAATAAAATCTCTTATGTTTATCAGGAACACTCTGAAAATTAGATGTTGATGGAACAGCAACAGGTAATGTAACAGTACTAAAGGAAATTTTATCTGCATTAATAAGTTTGTCATGACATGCAATACAAACAACAGCTGGAGAAACAGATACCAAAAATTATAGCAGATACACTTAGCTTGGTAGCTCCAGCACTAGACAGCGATTTTCCTGTAGTATCTTCTGACTCAGATGCAACGTGAGACATCTTGCAATATGTAAGACAAAAAAACAACATATAAAGCAAAATTGATCAAATTCCTTAAATGACAGTTTCAGGAATGGGAAAAAATGCCAAAGAACAAGCTTCTAGCAACCAGAAGCAATGAAAAAATTAGACTAAAATAATGTGGAGACAAAAGCGACGCCCATATTTTTTAGCGCCAAATCAGACGCCCACATTATTTGGCGCCTAAAATGCTTTTGGCGCCAAAAATGACGCCACATCCGGAACGCCGACATTTTTGGCGCAAAATAACGTCAAAAAATGACGCAACTTCCGGCGACACGTATGACGCCGGAAACGGAAAAGAATTTTTGCGCCAAAAAAGTCTGCGCCAAGAATGACGCAATAAAATGAAGCATTTTCAGCCCCCGCGAGCCTAACAGCCCACAGGGAAAAAAGAGTCAAATTTTTGAAGGTAAGAAAAAATGATTAATTCAAATGCATTATCCCAAATATGAAACTGACTGTCTGAAAAATAAGGAAAGTTGAACATTCTGAGTCAAGGCAAATAAATGTTTGAATACATATATTTAGAACTTTATAAACAAAGTGCCCAACCATAGCTTAGAGTGTCACAGAAAATAAGATTTACTTACCCCAGGACACTCATCTACATGTTTGTAGAAAGCCAAACCAGTACTGAAACGAGAATCAGCAGAGGTAATGGTATATATAAGAGTATATCGTCGATCTGAAAAGGGAGGTAAGAGATGAATCTCTACGACCGATAACAGAGAACCTATGAAATAGACCCCGTAGAAGGAGATCACTGCATTCAAATAGGCAATACTCTCCTCACATCCCTCTGACATTCACTGCACGCTGAGAGGAAAACCGGACTCCAACTTGCTGCGGAGCGCATATCAACGTAGAATCTAGCACAAACTTACTTCACCACCTCCATCGGAGGCAAAGTTTGTAAAACTGAATTGTGGGTGTGGTGAGGGGTGTATTTATAGGCATTTTAAGGTTTGGGAAACTTTGCCCCTCCTGGTAGGAATGTATATCCCATACGTCACTAGCTCATGGACTCTTGCTAATTACATGAAAGAAATCTGACTATGAGAGGTGACTGACCACCTGTGTCTTCTGCTTCACTGATTAGAGCTGAAGCATTCAGAGCAGCTTTACATTTTCTGTATACATCTACATTGTACAGGCGTTTTAAAGTTGCTCTGTCTGTTTCACTCGTGATCAGGAATCTCAGGGAACTAAGTGCCATGCATTGTATACGGCTGAACCTGCAGTAACACCACTCTAAAATATGACCTATCAGCCCCTGGGAAATCTACCAGTCCCGTAAGTGCCTAAATACAAACTAAACAAGTCTGTTTAAGTCTCTTAATTAAGCTCTGCTTTTTTTTTTCCTGGGCGCAGTGTGGACTGCAGGTGGAAGAAAAACGGAGCACAATTCAGGGACCTAAGCAGACTTTTTGTGCTGCAGCCGGCCCTAATTCCTCCACTGATGGAGCAATTTTGAGGAAAAGTTAGATTTAAAAAATGGTAGGAATATAAAGCAGAAAAAGTCTCAGCCTGCTGTTTAATGGGCCCCCTCCACTCAGACCCCGTGGCACCGGCTGCTAGATTACTCTGATTTACTGCAGGACTTCTGTGCACTGTATATATATATATATATATATATATATATTAATTAAAGTAACCACTGTCTTTTGTACTTGCCTGTCAGCCCAGATCTTCGTCTTTGACTTTCTGCCTGCTGATGCCGCTTCTTCTTCCCGCTCTATAGTTCAGTCTTCTGTCCTGTCCTGCACAGCACCTGGCTGGCTCATCTTTTCCCATACCATGATTGGCATTACGTGTCATAGGGTAAAATTGGAGTCAGTGCTGCCACCAGCCTGTGCTGGTGTTGAGCCAGCATGAGGCGTGTGCTGTGTGTGCGACAGACAGTGCGGGACTTAAGTTCCAAATAATTACAATGTCAACTCAATGAATTGAATAATTTAAAGAGTCTCCGGTCGGTCAGCACTGCAGGCCAGGACTTCACTGGAAGGCCGCGCTGTCTTTACCCTTAGGCTGCCGCTTAGTATCATGATCATCATCATCGTATCTCTCAGTGTCTCAGCAAATGACTCAAAAAATAAAAATCGGACAGTAAATATATACACAAACATAATTTAAAAATAATAAATACTCTCACACATACTCCTGACTCTCACTCATCCCAGACAGTCCCTCCTGATCCTCCAGATTTATAAAAGTGCCGGGGCTTGCGGGGGGGGGGGGGGGGCAAGCCGTTTTTATGGGGGGGCAAATGCCCCCCCTAGCCCCCCTGTAGTGACGCCACTGCTTGTCAGAGGGACCTGCTGATATAGGGTACCTTCCAACATCAAAATCTATATTATCTAAGGCTGACTGTGGAGATTGAACTCTTAGTCTTAGCCAGGAGAGGTTTCTCTGATAGTGTCAGACACTTTGATTCAAGCTCGTAAGCCGGTTACTCGGCACATCTACCATAAGGTGTGGCAGATTTACCTGCACTGGTGTGAGGAACGTGGTTTTTCTTGGCATAAGGTCAAGGTTATCAGAATTGCATCTTTTCTCCAAGATGGATTGGAGAAGGGCCTATCTGCCAGCTCTCTGAAGGGACAGTTTTGGCCCTGTCAGTGTTGCTGCACAAGAGATTAGCCGAGCTTCCAGATGTGCAGACCCTTTGTTAAAGGGATACTAAACCATGATTCAGATAGAGCAAAGCAACTTTCTAGTTTACTCCTATTATAATTTTTCTTCGTTCTCTTGCTATCTTTATTTGAAAAAGAAGGCATCTAAGCTAAGGAGCCAGCCAATTTTTGGTTGAGACCCTGGACAGCACTTGTTTAATAGTGGCTGACATTTAACAACCAATCAGCAAGAACAACCCAGGTTGTGAACCAAAAATGGGCCGGCATCTAAACTTACATTCTTGCTTTTCAAATAAGGATAGCAAGATAATGAAGAAAATTTTATTATAGGAGTAAATTATAAAGTTGCTTAAAATTGCATGCTCTATCTGAATCATGAAAAAAAATTGGGTTCAATGTCCCTTTAAGGCTCTGACTAGGATCAGACCTGTGTTTAGTCCTGTGACTCCGCCTTGGAGTCTCAATCTTGTTCTCAGTGTTTTGCAGCAGGCTCCGTTTGAGCCCATGCATACTGTTGACATTAAACTGTTATCTTGGAAAGTTTTGTTTCTATTAACCATTGCCTCTGCTTGCAGAGTCTCTGAGATTTCAGCTTTACAGTGTGACCCATCTTACCTTGTTTTTCATGCCGATAAGGCGGTTTTGCGTACTGGGTTTGGTTTCCTTCCTAAGGTGGTGTCAGATCATAACATTAATCAAGGATCGTTGTTCCTTCCCTATGTCCCAATCCTCCTTCAGCGAAGGAATGTTTGCTTCACAATCTGGATGTGGTTTGTGCTTTGAAGTTTTACCTTCAGGCTACTAAGGAGTTCAGACAATCTTCATTGTTGTTTGTCATTTATGCGGGTAGACGTAGGAGGGAGAAAGCCACTACGTCATTCTGGTTGAGAAGTGTAATCTACTTGGCTTATGAGAAAGCGGGACAGCAGCCTCCTGGGAGGATTACGGCTCATTCACTAGAGCAGTAGCTTCTTCCTGGGCTTTTACAAACAAAGACTCTATGGATCAGATTTGTAAGGCGGCTACCTGGTCCTCCTTACATACTTTTTCAAAATTTTACAAATTTGATGTGTTTGCTTCGGCTGAAGCAGCTTTTGGGAGAAAGGTTTTACAGGCTGTGGTGCCCTCAGATTAGAATCCGCATTTTTCTTGTTCCCTCCCGTTATTTCTTCAGTGTCCTCTAGAGCTTGGGTATTGTTTCCCAACAGTAAGGAATGAAGTCATGGACTCTCCCTGCCTTTGGAAAGAAAACAAAATGTATGCTTGCCAGATAAATTCCTTTCCTTCCTGGCAGGGAGAATCCTCGACCCCGCCCGTAAAACGTTTTTTGGGCGGCTCCCTTTTTGTTTTTCTTCTGGCACCTTTATAACCTGATTTTTCTCCAACTTTTCCTCGGCCAAATGACTGGGGGGATGGGGGCAGTGGGATGGATATTTAAGCCTTTGGCTGGGGTGTCTTTGCCTCCTCCTGGGGGCCAGGTATTGTATTTCCCAACAGTAAGGAATTAAGTTGTGGACTCTACCTGCCAGGAACGAAAGGAATTTATCTGGTAAGCATGAATTTTGTTATTTCCAATTTAGCTAGATGCACTACTATTCCAATGGAGGATAGTGCTTAGACCTGCAGTAGCTATCACCTGTGTGGGTGCTGCAGCTTCCTTCTGGTGTGATTCTCTTTCTCAGATGGGACCAAACTTCTGAGATTTTCACAACTGCATTAAAAGTCCTTAAGATTCTTTTTGGATCAGAATTGGATTCTATAATCAAAACTGTCACTGGGGAAAAGTGGCTTTTCTGCCTCAGGACAAGAAGTCTAAGGGGAAGTACAAACAACGAACAGACAGACCAAAAATCCCAATTCCAATCAGAAATCTGCTTGAAGGGACAGCCCCCTTTCCAGAAGATCTTCTGGTAGAGGGCAGATTGATTCAGTTTCAGAAGGCCTGGTCTCAATCAATTCAGTATCCCTGGGTTCTCAGTATCATATCCCAGGGTTATCACATAGACTTTCACACCACACCTCCCTGGGATTGGTTTAATCTGTCTCACGTTCCAAAGGATGTGTTGAAGAGGACATGGGAGTGATCCAACCTGTTCCAAGCTCTCAAAAGGGACAAGGTCTCTGTTCCAACCTCTTCATTGTCCCAAAAAAGGAGAGCACCTACCATCCTTTTCTGGACCTAAATACTCTAAACAAATTTGTTTACGTGCCTACTTTGAAAATGGAAACGGTCCGTACCATTTGAGTTCAGGAAGGTCTATTTATGACAACCAAATATTTAAAGGATGCTTGTCCACACATCCCAGTTCACAAGGATCATTTCCAGTTTCTAATATTTGCATTTCTTAACACAGCCCTACACATCTTCACAATGGTATTAGGGGCTCTCTTAGCAGTGATCAGAGCACAGGGAATCTCCATTGCCCCCTTATTTGGATGATATTTTGGTGCAAACTCCATCTCTTTCTCTGTCTACTGCTCAAACCTACAAAATTGTATTTTTCCTTCAGAAACATGGATGGGAATCAAAGTCCCCAAAAGTTCTTTATCACCAGTCACAAGGGTGTTTTTTCTGGGAGTGATAATAGACTCTGTTCAAATGCGCTTGTTTCTCACAGAACCAAAACTTCAGACTGCCTGTCGTTCCCTGTTTTGGAAGCCCCCGCCCCTTGAACCTATGCATTCTCTGGACCTAATGGTATTATCATGGAAGGTTGTCTTTATTCTAGCCATTTCTTCCGCTAGAAGAGTTTCTGAATTATCAGTTTTGTCTTCTGATTATCCATTTTTGATTTTTCATCAGCATAAAGCGGTTCTCCGAACTAAATAGTATATTCTCCCTAAGGTAATGTCTTCAGAAAATATTAATCAGAATATTGTTGTTCCTTCTCTAAACCCAAATCTTTCTAACTCTAAGGAACGCCTACTACACAATTTGGATGTAGTCAGAGCCTTAAAATTTTATCTTCAGGCTACTAAAGATTTTAGACTGACTTCTAGCTTTTTTGTCAACTTTTCAGGTCCCAGAAACTCAAAAGGCTACAGTGGTGGCCTTGACATCATGGCAGAAGCAGATTATTTGTAAAGCTTATTTGGTTGTGGGGAAACCACCTCCAAAAAAGTAACTGTTCATTCTACTAGGTCTGTATCTACTACTTAGGTCTTCAAAAATGACGTCGCCTTGCAACATATTTGCAAGGCAGCAAATTGGTCTTCTCTCCATACCTTTTCTAAATTTTACCATTATGACATTTGCTACTTCCGAAGCTTCTTTTGGTAGGAAAGTCCTTCAGGCCACAGTGTCCGGCAAATAGTAACTTGAAATTTATTGGTAAGTATAAATTCTGTTTTTTATTATTGGTTCTTAAATTGGTTATAATAGATATTATGATGGTATTAGAGAGGTTTTATATTTGAACACAATAAAGCCCTATTTATGTGTATTATGGATTATTTTAATATTCTGATAATAGTAGGCAGGTCTTTTTCACTATGTGTGTTTTCATTGGTTGTTCTCATGTTTATATAGTAGCGTGTCTTTATGTTGTTATAAACCCAATGAAACGGTGCACTGACAAACACTTTGCTTGCAACATTTTAACCTTTTAAATCTGACATTGCCACTGGTAAAATGTTCCACTTGTGATATATTTGGCTTGCCTGCTTCCTCTTAACGGCTTGTTGTATCTTCAGCATTTAACAAATGTAGAGTAGAGAGAGATACTACCCATGTGAAGTGACACCTAAACGACTGAGATCCAGATGCTGAGGTATTCCGTGGCGTGGTGCAAGTCTGCTGGATGACTCAGAGGACCTAGTCTGCCTATTAAGCACTCTTTTGCTGACTGTCTAGGTTTACTGCACCATGAGGCGCCTTCTGTTTTGTGTTGTATAGGTGATCATGTATGTCTGGCCTAACATTTCAGAGCCTGTTGGAAGTCTGAGATATTGTGTTTTCCAGTAACTTGGTGGCCCTGTTTTATGTAGTATAGTGATTGCTATATTTTACACATATCACATATAGTACTGTTCAAAAGTTTTAGGCAGGTGTGAAAAAAATGCTGCATTAATTCTAGGTAGACTTGCACACAGCTTTTTAGGGACCTTGACAGGTAGATTTTTTTTTTTTTGAGAACTAATCACACTTTTTTTTTTAATTCAGAATTTTTTTATTTAGGTTTTTATAAAACACATAATAAAATATGATTTCAAATACAACAATATTCAGAAGTCAGGTTATATTTCAAAGTATTGCCATAAAATATATAGCTACAAAATTTCAAGTATAGCCCAGCACTCACAGCCAAATGTCCAGGTGCACGCTGTAAGGATCCTGCACAGATCCCAGACAACTTCAGTAAATCCAAAAAACAGCAGCACAACTAGGTATGCATCAAAATCCTTTTATTGTTGAGACATCACATAAAACAACGACGTTTCGGTCACCAACTGACCTTAATCATGATTAAGGTCAGTTGGTGACCAAAACGTCGTCGTTTTATGTGATGTCTCAACAATAAAAGGATTTTGATGCATACCTAGTGGTGCTGCTGTTTTTTGGATTTAATTTAATATATAGCTAACAGTGTTTTAAATATTAAAACACATGTTATTTGAGAATATTGTTGGCTTAACAATGAGCTTTACTTATTGGCAATATCCTGCTTCTTAATTGTAGACTTTGGTAAAAGTAACAACCTCTGCTTAGAATGAACATACACCAAGATTATAAGTTTTGCGCTATACCGGGTGCGTAAATAACGCAAAAAAAATTGCGTTATTGCACTTTCCATAGCGCTGCCATTACAAGTTACTGAAAAACCTTCTCTTGTTGTGCAGTATGGTGCAATAAGCTCTATACCGCACAAAACCCAAGGCCTGAGTTGACAATCTCGTGCACGCTTTCCCCCATAGACATAAATGGAGAGAAAGTGTTAGAAAAAAAACTAACACCTGCGATCGCAGAATGGAGATCGCTATACCGCAATCCCCATTGATGTCTATGGGGAAAAGAAAGTTATGTTAAATATAAACCCCTGGTCTAAATACCCCTAATCCGCCACCCAACACTAAATAAAAGTATAACCCCTAATCCGCCGCCCTGTCACTAAAGATATTAACCCCTAATCTGCCGCCCGACACTAAATAAACATATTAACCCCATAAACTGCCGGCCTCCCACATCACTACTAATAGAATAAACCTATTAACCCCTAAACTGCTTGCCCCCCACATAGCAACTACTGAACTAAACTTTTTAACCCCTAAACCGCCAGCCCCCCACATCACAACACACTAAATTAAACTATTAACCCCTAAACCTAATACCCCCCTAATTTTAAATTAATTTTACAATATAACTATCTTTAAATAATTAAAAACTTACCTATGAAGTAAAAAAAAACTAAGTTTAAACTATAAAGTAACCTAACATTACTACTTTAAAACAATAAAATTAACGGAAAAAAACACTATGAAAAAAAAAATAACATTTCAAAAAAATAAAAAACTCTAAAATTACGAAAAATTAAAAAAACTCTAAAATTACAAAAAATAATAAACAAAATTATCCAAAATAATAACAAACCTTATCTAATACCCCTATAAAAACAAAAGCCCCCCCCCCCCCAAAGTAAAAACACCCCCTAACCTAACAGTAAACTACTAATAGCTCTTAAAAGGGCCTTTTGTAGGGCATTGCCCTCTAGCAATCAGCTCTTTTATCTTAAAAAATTACAAAGTCCCCCCTAAAAGTAAAACCCCCACCCAAAACCCCCCAAAATAAAAAACCTAAGTCTAAAAAATACCTAAGCTACCCATTGCGCCTAAAGGGGCATTTGAATTGGCATTGCTCTTAAAAGGGCATTCAGCTCTTTTGTGCCCAAAGCCCTAATCTTAAAAAACAAACAAAAAAAAAACACCCACAAAAAAATTAAGAAAAACCTAACACTACCCCCAGATGCCCCCCGCGATGGATGAAGACTTCTCGCCGCCTGGATGAAGATCGATGCACTTCAGGAACTGTGAGTAGAATTCCTGGGTCTAGTGTTAGTTTTTTTTTGTTTGTTTTTTGGGTGTTTTTTTTTTTAGATTAGGGCTTTGAGCACATAAGAGCTGAATGCCCTTTTAGGGGCAATGGGTAGCTTAGGTTTTTTTTAGACTTAGGTTTTTGATTGTGGGGGGTTTTATTTTAGGGGGGACTTTGTAATTTAAAGGGCCAGTAAACCTAGGAAATAATGTTATATAATTCTGCACATAGTGCAGAATTATATAACATTAGCTTAGCTCCAGATTTCTAAAGTGAATAGTTAAATAGATATCACGCAAAGAAAACAGAACGCCGCTCCTGGCTCTACTGAGCGGGTCTGTTTTCTTCTGCTAAGCGCATCACGGGCACGCTGTCTTCACAGCGTGCCCGATCGGTCTGGTAGCATGAGCGAGCTACATTGATTTTAATAGCGCAATCAGGCCGGCTGCGAGCTAAAACAGAAAACCCTGACGTATTAGCATTCAGGCGAATAATCTGCATGTTGGCATCACAGATGAACGAATGCGCTACCCTTAAGGCTTTGATTTGATCCAAAATCTCCTCGAGGGGGGTCTCCACCTCGACCATTGCTGATAGGGCGTCACACCAATAGGTAGCTGCACCAGCCACTGCAGCGACTGCCGCTGCCGGTTGGAAAACGAACCCCATCAGTTATTATTATTATCGGTTATTTGCAACAGATTCCGCAGCGCTAGCAGTTGGAACATCTTCCGCAACATGGACTCCATCTATTTATCCATGGGTTCCTTAAAAGAGGAGCTATCCTCAAATGGAATGGTCATTCTCTTAGCGAGCGTGGAGATAGCACCATCCACCTTAGGGATGGTTCCCAACAGTTTAAGCTGTGCGTCCGGAACGGGGAAAAGCTTCTTAAAAGAAGACGAGGGAGGAAAGGGCGAACTCAGTTTCTCCCATTCATTTTCTTTTTTATGACACGATGAGTCCACGGATCATCTTAATTACTAATGGGATATTCACCAGCTGTAATACAGAGTGTGAGCTCAGTGAAGGGGGCTTCACTATTGTGATTTAACAAGCGATGTGCTGTAACGTAGGGTGCAAACTCAGTGTGAGGGTGCTTCACTATTAACATTATCAAACGGGCTAAGCAACTACCTAATCTTGAAAGACTGCTCAGTCTGTTATTTTACTCCCGGTGGCTTAACTTAATAGATAATAATGGCGACCCGAAAATGACTTCTGAAACGCCCACGAGTGGAGGAGCTTGTATGGGGCCAATTTAGTTGTGCGTCCCTTTACTAGGCTTCCGGTTATCGAAAGAAACAGGGTATTTCAGTCAGAGCGTTTTAGCTTAGGAGACAGTACCTCTTTATTAGTACTTCCGCTTATCGGAAGGACCTCTGAATTTATGTCAGTGTTTGCGCTTTAAAGGCAGCGTTTCAGCTGAGTCAGGAAATGGAGCAGAAGGGCTGACAGGCACCTCAGCTGGGTTAAGCTGAGGTGTAGAGGGGGTTTGCAGTACTTATCTACCTCATGTTACCTATTCAGCTGTTTCTGCTAACTTAAATAAAGAAGTTACTCTTTAAAAATTAAAGAGACAGTAACGGTTTTATGTGATAAATTTTATTAAAAATGTTAAGACTTTTATTTGATTACTCATCCAGATGTGAATCCTAAGAGGCCCTACAAAGTGTCTCTTTATGTGGAACTACCAATCCTTTTCTCTGTTCCTTATTTTGTAGGAACCTTACTAAAGGGATAAAGATTTTGTAGCCCACACATGCAGTGCCCTGCGCTTCCTCGCAAACTCCATCTGGAGTTGCTTTGCAAGACATCGCTCCTATAATGTCATTAGCGATATCTGTTACATTGTCTGCTTTTCCCATGCTAAGCAGGGAATACTCTTGATGAAGTGTATTTAATTCCGAATGTTTCTTCCCTGAAGACTGAAGGAGGAAGATTCTTCGGTAGCATATAGGGGGAAAATCTCAGACTCCGTCTGGGTAATACCTTTATCTGATACTGAAGTTGTTTCTTTCAGTTTAAACTTGAACACCTCTGTTTGCTACCTAATGAGGTTCTAATAATTCTGATTGACTGAATTGACATAATTGGTGTAGTCAATCCTTAACAGTACAGTAAAACTAAAAGTATTGTTGGTACCAGAAAGACAGGGTACCTCTTTTTCTCCATTTCCTAACTTTAATGGACGCTTCCTCTGTCAGACTCTATGGAGGAGTCTTGGTGGACGGTTCCCTAGGGGGTAAAAGAAAGTAGTACACTAAGATTTACAATGACTACCTGCAGTGGTAGTATCATTAGTGTGAAAACATAATGGATTAATGTGTTGTCTATTTCTAGGGACAGACACTCCCCTCAAAAATATCCAGGACTGGATAGGGGCATTGAAGTTATCCATCTTTTTTTCTACAGATGCTTGCCTTCAGCGGGAGTCAAGATTTCAGGCTTAGGGTTAAGATCCTGGTCTGTGGATGTCTCACTTAAGTCTAAATTTGTGGTAATCCTTACAAGGGAAGGACCTTGTTTGGGCCTGATTTGACGGTGATATCTCTGATATTACGGAAATATAAAGTGGACAGAGTAATTTTCTTTCCTTTCAAATTTTAAGGAAAATCCTTCTACTCCCTCTTCCAAGCAGGAGCAGTCCAACCCTTCATGGAGGCCCACCTCCGATCCGAGACCGGATCTTGTGGGGGGCAGGCTTTCCTTCTTCGTTCAAACAAGTTACAAACTGGAGTTTAAGATTTTTCCTCCCAGGGGCAGGTTCTGCTTTCAAGATCTTCTGCAGACCATACAGAAGGAGAGCCATTTTTGCACTTGTATGGAACTTCTCCGACCTGGGAGTGATAGTTTCTGTTCGAAGGCAGGAACGAGGTCTGGGTTTCTATTCCGTTCTGTTTGTGGTTCCTAATGAAACTATTCGTTCCATTCTTCCTTGGGCCCAAGAGGGTCAATTCATGACAACAACAGAATGAAAGGATGTGTTCCTACATATTCCTATTCTCAAGGATGATCACAAGTTTCTAAGGTTTGCCTTTCTAGTCAAACACTTCCTATTTGGGGCTCTTCCCCTTCGCTGTTGACAGTGCTTCGGGTTAAAGCGAATTGCAGCGGCGCCCTATCTGGACGTCATCCTGGGCCAGGCGCCATCCTTTCAACAAGCAAGATTCCTCTCGACATTGTGGTCTTCCGTCCTGCGATCTCTTGGTTGGAAGGTTAGTTTGGAAAAGGAGCTGCGTAGTTCCAAACTCAAGAGTATCTTGTTTAGGAACATTAAATTCCCTACCAATGTAGTTTTTTCTGACAGAAGTCAGGAATTTAAAGATTTTGATTCCGATTTAGTTCTGCAGTCCACTCCTTGGCCATAAGTGGCTCAGTAAAGGAGATTATGCGGACTTGTCTCCTCAAATAATACGGGAGCAGGAGACAAGGGATTCTCTTTCATGGGGGTTGTCTTTAAATCATCTCTCCCAGGGAACCTGCGTTTGCAGACCTTCCTGGGTGATTATGACAACAGATGTCAGCTTCTAGGATGGGGAGCAGTCTGGGGCTCCCTAAAGACTCAGGGAGCCTGGACTCAGTCTGAGTCTGTTCTAACCATAAACATGCTGGAGCTGAGAGCGATCTTCAATGTTCTTCTGGCCTGGCCCCAGTTAGCCCGGTTCCACTTTATCAGGTTTCAGTCGGACAACATATCTTCAGTGACTTACATCTATCATCAGGGAGGAACGAGGAGTTTCTTAGTGATGATAGAGGTAATCTAAATTCTGGGGGCGGAAGCCCACTGTTGCGGTCTGTCGGCGATCCTCATCCCAGGGGTGGACAACTGGGAGGCAGACTTCCTGAGCAGGCAGATTTTTCATCTGGGGGAGTGGGAACTCCATCCGGAAGTGTTTTCCAGTCTGATTCTCAGATGTGGTCAGTCGAAATTCGATCTCATAGCATCTCGGCAGAATGCCAAGCTTCCGAGGCTCGAGTCAAGGTCCAGGGACCCTCAGGTGGTACTGAAGTTGCACTGGCGGCGCCTTGGATCTTCAGTTTAGCATACCTATTTCTTCCGTTGGCTCCTCTTCCTAGAGTTATTGCTTGAATCAAGCAGGAGAGGACCTTGGGATCCTCATTGCACCAGCTTGGCCTCGCAGTATTTGGTATGCAGACCTGGTGGACATGTCAACTCTGCCACCTTGGAAACGTCAGTTGAGGAAGGATCTTCTACTTCAAGGACCCTTCCTATATATAGTTTCTCTGAAGCTGACTGCTTGAAGATTGGATGCTTTTTTATCAATACCAATTTTAGCCAAGCGGGGGTTTTCTGACTGTCATAGAGACCATGATTCAGGCTCGTAAGCCTGTAACTAGAAAGATTTACCATAAGATTTGGTGTGAATCCAAGGGCTACTCATGGAGTAGAATTAGGATCCCTAGAATTTTGTCTTTTCTTCAAGAGGGTTTGGAGAAAGGATTATCAACAAATTCTCTAAAGGGTCAAATCTCAGCCTTATCTATTTTGTTACACAAACGTCTGGCGGATGTCACAGATGTACAATCATTTTGTCAGGCCTTCAGGATCAGGCCTGTGTTCAAACCAGTTACTCCTCCATGAAGTCTTAATTTAGTTCTCAAAATTATTCAAGGGGCTCCGTTTGAGCCTATGCATTCCTTAGTTATTAAGTTGTTATCTTGGAAAGTTTTATTTCTTGTTGCTATTTCTTCTGCTCGTAGAACCTACGGCCACACCACCCTGAATGTGCCCGATCTCGTCTGATCTCAGAAGCTAAGCAGGGTCAGGCCTGGTTAGTACTTGGATGGGAGACCGCCTGGGAATACCAGGTGCTAAGAGCTCTCGGCATTGCAGTAGGAGTCTCCTTACCTTATTATCCATTCAGATAAGGTAGTTTTACGTACTAAATTAGGATTTCTTCCTAAGGTTGTTTCTGATCGGAACATTAATCAGGAGATTGTTGTTCCTTCTTTGTGTCCTAATCCTTCTTCTCAGAAAGAACGTCTTCTGCACAATTTGGACGTGGTCCGTGCTTTAAGGGTTTACCTGCAGGCGACTAAGGACTTTCGCCAGTCTTCATCTTTGTTTGTGATTTTCTCAGGAAAACATAAGGGACAGAAAGCTATGGCTACTTCTCTTTCCTTTTGGCTGAAGAGTATCATATGTTTTGCATATGAGACTGCTGGACAGCAGCCTCCTGAGAGGGTTACGGCTCATTCCACGAGGGCTGTTGCTTCCTCATGGGTATTCAAAAATGAAGCTTCTGTGGAAGGCTGCAACTTGGTCCTCTCTTTACACTTTTTCAAAGTTCTACAAATTTGACACTTTTGCCTCGGCTGAGGCCGCTTTTGGGAGAAGGGTTCTTCAAGCAGTGGTGTCTTCCATTTAGGTTCCCTGTCTTGTCCCTCCCATATCATCTGTGTACTCTAGCTTGGGTATTGAATCCCATTAGTAATTACGATGATCCGTGGACTTTTTTGACACGATGAGTCCACGGCCCGCCCTGTTCTTGTAAGACAGGTTGTTGGTTATTATAAAACTTCAGACACCTCTGCACCTTGGTTTTTCCTTTCTATCCTTAACTTTGGTCGAATGACTGGAGTGGGAGTGAAGGGAGTAGCTATTTAACAGCTTTGCTGTGGTGCTCTTTGCCACCTCCTGCTGACCAGGAGGTGAATATCCCATTAGTAATTAGGATGATCCGTGGACTCATCGTGTCAAAAAATAAATAAATTTATCAGGTAAGCATAAATTTTCTTTTTAATAATCTTCACCATTTTGATAGGTACCGGTAAGGCCTGGGGTGCTACCCTATCCTCGTAAACCCTATCCAATTTAGGTATAGAAGGTTCCTCCAGTAGTTTCGGTTCCGGAACCTCCAGAGTAGCAAGCACTTCCTTCAGCAGGAGATGCAAATGCTCCATACATTTCTGGTATGTTCTTATTCTCATTTAGATTGCACCTTTATCGCCCCCATATAATCTTCCCACAAAAATGTATGGAATGGTATTCTTCAATACGGTTGGTTTGCTGATAGTGGTATTTTTCTAGGGATAATAGCCTTGATACCTGTTCCCTCCACTCTTGTACCTTAGGAACTCTTGTGCTTTTCCATAACCCTGGTTTTAGCTGTTTAGCACAATTTAACATAATGTATAGTAACATTGATCTCAGTTTACACTTTATTTTAGGTGCTC
Source organism: Bombina bombina (assembly GCF_027579735.1). Taxonomy (NCBI): domain Eukaryota; kingdom Metazoa; phylum Chordata; class Amphibia; order Anura; family Bombinatoridae; genus Bombina; species Bombina bombina. Next base: position 874,132,531 of record NC_069504.1, read on the forward strand.
TATTAAATAAAAATACAAATGGGTTATTTTCCAATTGGGATGCTAGTATCTTTTCTATTTCTATCTGTATGTCATTCCAGTAATGTCTTAATAAAGGACAATTCCACCATATATGTGAGAGAGTCCCTTCCTGACCACATCCTCTTCAACAGAGTTTGCTGGTATTTGGGTAAATATTAGATAATCTTTTTGGGGTCAGGTACCATCTGGTAAGTAACTTCATATTGGTCTCTGTGATGTTCATAGAAGATGGAGCTCTTCCCATCTGGTGAAAGATCGTCTGCCACTCTTTTGGTGCCAAAGACTTTTGTAATTCCCCCTCCCACACCCTAGTATAGGATGGTAACTGTTGTGAGTGCATCGCTAATAACAGTTTGTATGACTGTGATAACCCCTTTTTCGAGGTACCCGTAGAGTAGCATATGGATTTAAAAGGGGTGAGTGGTCAAACAAGGTCTGATTTATTCTTGTTATGGTTAATGTAGTGTGAGAGTTGAAGATATTCATACCAATTCTGACAGTTGTATATATGTTTGTCTGCTATTTCCTTCCTTGTCAATTCTCCCAGTCATTTTTAATAATCTTCGCCATTTTGATAGGAACCGGTAAGGCCTGGGGCTCTACCCTGTCCTCGTAAACCCTATCCAATTTAGGGATAGAAGGTTCCTCCGGTAGTTTCGGTGCCGGAACCTCCAGAGTAGCAAGCACTTCCTTCAGCAGGAGATGCAAATGCTCCATCTTAAATCTGGTTCCTCCGACGGAGGCCTAGAGGTAGCCAATTCCGACTCAGAAGCGGCCTCATCTGAAAAATCGGAGTTGCCCTCCTCCGCGGATAATCTGTCTGAGATATCCACCAGAGTCAAAGACCCCTGAGATGGATAGCAGTGCCATACCTTCTGCTTGCGCTAAGTAGGACGAGGCATCGCATTTATGGCCGCAGAAACCGCCGTCTGCAACTTATTGGCAAAGTCTGGAGGCCAAAGGACCCCTCCCATGGGAGGATTAGTAGTGCTCTGGGGAACAGCTTGTGTAATCGAAGTTGCTTGTAGGGAACGCACCTCACGGGACAGAGAACCCTCAGAGGTGGACAGCTGACAGGGTGCCAGGAATCAGACTGAGACAAAAAGTGCAAAAATAATCACACCTTTATTAATAGCAAAAAATAATGAGGCCCTTTAAATAATAAGTGATGACATCACAATTCTGAGACTGCATTCTGTCTCACACGGATGATGACACCAGTCTGGCCATAAAAGAAAGTGCAGGAAATGAGCATCATCACACAGTATGCACCAGGATCAGCAAGAGAGGTGAGTAAAATGGCTACCAGCAGCACATGGCAAACAGATCAGGGGAAAAACCCTGACAGTACCCTCCCCTCAACGACCCCTCCCCTGCGAGAGGACAAAAGGCTTATTTGGGAAACGGGCATGGAAGGCACGGAGGAGGGCGGGAGCATGAACATCAGAGGAGGGAACCCATGAACGCTCCTTCGGCCCGTAGCCCCTCCAGTGAACCAAATACTGTACGCGGCCCCTGGACATACGAGAGTCAATAATGCTGCTGACCTCATACTCCTCATGGTTGTCAACAAAGATAGGGCAGGGACGAGGCAACACAGTGGTAAACCGATTAAAAACCAATGGTTTCAAGAGGGAGACATGGAAAACATTGGAGATGCGCATTGCAGGAGGAAGGTCAAGAGTGTAGGCCACAAGATTGACCCGTCGGAGTATTCGAAAAGGACCAACATAACGGGGAGCCAGTTTATTGGAAGGCACACAAAGGTTCAAGTTGCGGGAGGACAGCCAAACTCTCTCACCAACCTGGTAGGAAGGCGCGGGCAAACGCCTACGATCAGCCTGGAACATTTGGCGCTGCATAGAACGATGAAGGCAATCCTGAATCTGCACCCACGTGGAACGAAGTTGCCGGAGATGCTCCTCCAAAGCCGGAATACCCTGAGACATGAATGAATCGGGCAACAAGGATGGTTGAAACCCATAATTCGCCATGAACGGGGATAACTTGGAGGAAGCATTAATAGCACTATTACGAGCAAACTCTGCCCAAGGTAACAGTTCAGACCAATTATTGTGGTGATCTGAGACATAGCAACGGAGGAACTGTTCCAGTGCTTGGTTAGACCGTTCCGCAGCCCCATTGGATTGAGGGTGATATGCCGAGGAGAAGGAAAGCTGGATGCCCTTTTGAGCACAAAAGGAACGCCAAAATCTGGAGACAAACTGGCTACCCCGGTCTGACACTATCTCCTTGGGTAACCCATGTAAACGGAAGACATCCCGGGCAAAAATTGAAGCAAGCTCCTGAGCGGTAGGCAACTTCTTCAAAGGAATGCAATGTGACATTTTAGAAAAACGGTCAACCGCCATAAGGATAACAGTATTGCCATTGGAAACAGGGAGCTTGACAATGAAGTCCATGGAAAGATGTGTCCAAGGACGCTCTCACCATTAGCAATAGGTTGAAGAAGACCCACAGGAAGACGTCGAGGAGTCTTATTATGTGCACAAACTGAGCAGGAGGCAACATACGCAGCAACATCAGAACAAAGAGCTGGTCACCAGAATTGTCGAGTGACAGACCAAATCATTGGGTTCTTGCCTGGGTGACCTGCGGCTTTAGGATAGTGGTAAATGTGCAAAAGTTTAGTTCAAAGATTCTCAGGAACAAAACACTTACCACTAGGTTTCTCAGGAGATGCATTGGTTTGTGCAGCCAGGATCTCCTCCCCCAAGGGAGAAGTCAGATTAGTACGTATGGTAGCCAAAATATGGTCAGGAGGTATAACTGGAGTAGGTACAGACTCCTCCTTGGACAGAGGCGAAAATTGTCGAGAGAGGGCATCAGCCCTAACATTCTTACTACCAGGCAGGTAGGAGACCACATAATTAAAACGCGACAAACGTTTTGCTTCAGATAGATAAGTTAAATTCTTGTGGTCAATAAGAATGAGCACTGGCACACTAGTACCCTCGAGAAGATGCCTCCATTCCTTGAGTTCCAAAATTATGGCCAGTAATTCCCTGTCGCCAATTTCATAATTGCACTCCGCTGGAGATAATTTCTTAGAGAAGAAACCACACAGATGCAAGGAACCATCAGGCGTAGGACGTTGAGACAAGAGGGCACCTACTCCAGTCTCAGGCGCATCGACCTCAAGAACAGGGTTAGGATGAGCCAGAACTGGAGCGGCAGCAAAGGCAGTCTTAAGACGATCAAAGGCCTTAATGGCAGTAGGTGACCAATGGAGTGGATCATTCTCTTTACGGGTCATGTCTGTGATAGGTTTGACCAAGGAAGAAAAGTTTTTAATAAACTTTCTATAGTAATTGGCGAACCCCAAAAAACATTGAATAGACCGAAGACCGACTGGGCGAGGCCACTGCAGAACTGCAGATAACTTGTCAGGATCCATGGAGAACCCTGCAACGGAGATAACATAACCTAGGAAGGTTACTTGAGACTGATGGAACTCACATTTCTCGAGTTTACAAAACAGGCCGTTCTCACGTAGTCTCTGAAGAACCCGTGTAACATCAGAACGATGAGCCTCAAGTGTGGGTGAGTGTATGAAGATGTCGTCTAAGTACACCACAACACATTGTTGCAACATATCTCGTAGGACATCATTAACAAATTACTGGAAAACAGCAGGAGCATTACATAGGCCAAAGGGCATTACAAGATACTCATAATGCCCACTCCTGGTGTTAAATGCTGTTTTCCATTCGTGGCCCTCCTTGATACTAATGAGATTGTACGCTCCTCTCAAATCAAGTTTAGTAAAGACCGTAGCTCCCTTGAGGTGGTCAAAGAGTTCCGTAATGAGCGGAATAGGGTAAGCATTCTTAATGGTAAGACGATTAAAACCCCTATAATCGATGCATGGTCTTAACTCGCCACCCTTTTTCTTCACAAAGAAGAAGCCAGCCCCTGCAGGAGAGCAGGATTTGCGGATGATCCCCTGCAACAGAGCATCGGCAACATGCTCCTCCATAGCACAATTCTCTGCAACAGACAGAGGGTAAACCCGGCCCCGAGGAGGAATGGCTCCGGGTTGCAGGTCTATGGCACAATCGTAAGACCGGTGAGGAGGCAACGTACTGGCATGCACCTTGTCAAAAATGTCTAGGAACTCTCGGTACTCCTCTGGCAATTGAGATACCGAAAACGTGCACAAGACTTTAACTGGTTTCCAAAGACAAGTGGAAATACATTGCGGAGACCACAACAAAATTTCGGACCTGCGCCAGTAGAGACTGGGATTGTGCTTTTGGAGCCAGGGATAACCCAGAATAACCGGAAAATGCAGAGAGTTTATCACCTGGAACTGGAGGATTTCAAAATGGAGAGCCCCAACAGCCATGGATAACGGAGCAGTTTCGTGAGTAACGAGTGCGGGCTGAAGGGGCCTGCCATCAATGGCCTCAATAGCAAGCGGAACGGACCGAGGCAAAACAGGAATGGAGTGCTTTGATACAAAAGCACTGTCAATGAAATAGCCCGCAGTAACAGAGTCAACAAGAGCCTGGGTGACTATGGAGGAGTCCACCCAGGAAAGGACAACGGTGACCAAAGGTTTCTCCTTTAGTGGTTCCGGGGACGAGGATAAACCATCCAAGGTCTGCCCCCGACAGGACCTTAGGTGTAAGCGTTTCCCGGCTGTGTAGGACAAGACTTCAAAAGGTGACCCTGTAACCCACAATAGAGGCAGAGCCCCTCCCTCCTCCTAAAGACCCTCTCCGCCGCAGAGAGACGCGTGAATCCCAACTCAGCAGTACCTGGAGACTCGGGACCAGGAGGCATGGGAGGAGAGGGAGGCAGGGGTGGGAAAAAACACGTAGGAGACAACGGAACAGGAGACTTCCGCAAGCGCTCCTTGAAAGAGGACCTCTCACTTAGTCGGATGTCAATTAGGATAAAAAAAGACACCAATGCCTCAAGATCTTCTGGTAAATCTCTGGCAGCAACTTCGTCTTTAATCACATCAGAGAGCCCATGAAAGAAGGAGGCAACAAGGGCTTCATTGTTCCAACCTACCTCTGCAGCAAGCGTACGGAACTCAATGGCATATTGAGCAACAGATCTTGTACCTTGCTGAATGGACATGAGTCGTTAAGCAGCAGAGGAGGAGCGAGCCGGAATATCAAATACCCTTCGAAAGGAGGCCACAAATTCAGGGTAATTTGAAATCACAGGTTTATTGGTCTCCCACAAGGGATTAGCCCAGGCAAGAGCTGTGTCAGAGAGTAACGAGATGAGAAATCCCACCTTAGCTCTGTCAGAGGGAAACACCTGAGGTAACATCTCAAAGTAAATGCCCACCTGGTTCAAAAACCCTCTGCATTGATTAGGATCGCTTCCATATCGCTGAGGTAGAGGTGCAGAACTGGACATGCTCCTGGTAGGACTAGGTGCAGCCATAACTTGCGGAACACTTTGGTCCAAATGTACAGTGCGAGTCAGCAGGGTTTGCAGGGTAGTGCAAATTGATCCAAGCGGTGATCCTGTTCATCCATCCTGGAAATTATGACAGGTAAAGGTGGATTATTAGCACCATCAGGATTCATGGCCCTTGCGTAATGTCAGGGTGCCAGAAATCAGACTGAGACAAGAAGTGCAAAAATAATCACACCTTTATTAATAGCAAAAAATAATAAAAAGTCCACAAGTCAAATAACAAGCCAGGAATCAAAACCAGAACTGGTAGTCAGACGAGCCGAGTCAGGAGCCAAAGCGAATAGTCAGACGAGCGGGAATCAGGAACAAGGAGAACAGCAGAGTCAGGAACAAGCCAGGGATCAGGAACCAGGAGCGACGTCAGACAGCCAGGTAATACACAGGAGCTCGCACAAACAGGTTTGAGAAAATGCAAGGGCAAAGCATACTGAACAGAGGCCCTTTAAATAATAAATGATGACATCACAATTCTGAGACTGCATCCTGTCTCACACGGATGATGACACCAGTCTGGCCATAAAAGAAAGTGCAGGAAATGAGCAGTATGCACCAGGTCAGCAAGAGAGGTGAGTAAAATGGCTGCCAGCAGCACATGGCAAACACAACAGGGAAAAAACCCTGACAACAGCTCAGTTGTACTAAATACTTTATTCTTTTTAGAAATAGTAATATTGTCATAACATGTAGAACAGAGTTGTATTGGCAGTTCCACCGGAACCTCCTCACAGAATACACAGTTAGTAGTTTTAGATAAGGAAGGAGTATCCTCCAACATAAAGAGTCCTTTATTAAGAGATGAGAGATCCCTTGCACACCCAAGGAAGGCGTCTCTCTTTTGTGGGCGTGAAGAGATATTTGAAAGGAGGAACCTGCCCCTGGGCGGATACGATTTGAAACCTATCCTGTACCCCTGGGCAACAACCTCCAGGACCCACGGGTCTGTAACGTCTCCCCTCCAGGCCCCCACGAAGAAAGATAGTCTGCCCCCTATCTGGTCCAAGGATGGGTCGGGAGCCACCCCTTTATGCTGATTTTGACTCTGCGGGCTTCTTGTTTTGCTTGGACGTGTTCCAAGAGTTTGCTGGCTTCCAAGATCCCTTGGATTGCTCAGATTTTGTGGAGTCTGCTGGCACTGAGACTTGTCTGTACGAAAGGGACGAAAAGTAGATCCCTTACGTTTGGTTTTCTTATCCTGAGGTAAGAAGGCACCCTTGCCGCCCGTGACTGTAGATATGATGGAATACAGGCCTGGGCCAAACAAAACCTTCCCCTTGAATGGGAGGGAAAGCAAGCGAGACTTAGGGACGGTTCCCCACAGTTCAAGCTGCGCGTCAGGAACGGGGAAAAGCTTCTTAAAAGAAGACAAGGGAGAAAAGGGCGAACCCAGTTTCTCCCATTCATTTTTTTATTTTTTTTATTTAAATTTTTTATTAGGTTTTCATTATACAGGTTAATGGAGTTAACAGTAAATGTAACAACAACATAATAAACAAATATTAATAGAAATAGCAACTTGTTGTTCCTTGACTTCGGTTTTGACAATCGCGATATTATAAAACTGTTGTTGCACTTACTTTTTTTATTTGTCACATCTAGAGAGGACTAATTCAGACCCTCTGTTATAGGTTCTTTCCACCTCTTTCGCTATCTGGGACACTTCTCCCAAACTCACTGCCCCATAAATTTCTGGTATGTTCTTATTCTCATTTAGATTGCACCTTTATCGCCCCCATATAATCTTCCCACAAAAAAATTATGGAATGGTATTCTTCAATACGGTTGGTTTGCTGATAGTGGTATTTTTCTAGGGATAATAGCCTTGATACCTGTTCCCTCCACTCTTGTACCTTAGGAACTCTTGTGCTTTTCCATAACCCTGGCATTAGCTGTTTAGCACAATTTAACATAATGTATAGTAACATTGATCTCAGTTTACACTTTATTTTAGGTGCTCTATTAAATAAAAATGGGTTATTTTCCAATTGGGTTGCTAGTATCTTTTCTATTTCTATCTGTATGTCATTCCAGTAATGTCTTAATAAAGGACAATTCCACCATATATGTGAGAGAGTCCCTTCCTGACCACATCCTCTCCAACAGAGTTTGCTGGTATTTGGGTAAATATTAGATAATCTTTTTGGGGTCAGGTACCATCTGGTAAGTAACTTCATATTGGTCTCTGTGATGTTCATAGAAGATGGAGCTCTTCCCATCTGGTGAAAGATCGTCTTCCACTCTTTTGGTGCCAAAGACTTTTGTAATTCCCCCTCCCACACCCTAGTATAGGATGGTAACTGTTGTGAGTGCATCGCTAATAACAGTTTGTATGACTGTGATAACCCCTTTTTCGAGGTACCCGTAGAGAAGCATATGGATTCAAAAGGGGTGAGTGGTCTAACAAGGTCTAATTTATTCTTGTTATGGTTAATGTATTGTGAGAGTAGAAGATATTCATACCAATTCTGACAGTTGTATATATGTTTGTCTGCTATTTCCTTCCTTGTCAATTCTCCCATTCATTTTTAATAATCTTCACCATTTTGATAGGAACCGGTAAGGCCTGGGGCTCTACCCTGTCCTCGTAAACCCTATCCAATTTAGGGATAGAAGGTTCCTCCGGTAGTTTCGGTTCCGGAACCTCCAGAGTAGCAAGCACTTCCTTCAGCAGAAGATGCAAATGCTCCATCTTAAATTTGAAATCTGGTTCCTTCGACGGAGGCCTAGAGGTAGCCAATTCCGACTCAGAAGCGGCCTCATCCGAAAAATCGGGTGTTGCCCTCCTCCGTGGATAATATATCTGAGATATCCACCGGAGTCAAATACCCCTAAGATGGATAGCAGTACCGTACCTTCCACTTGTGCTTAGTAGGACGAGGCATCGCATTTATGGCCGCAAAAACCGCTGTCTGCAACTGATCGGCTTAGTCTGGAGGCCAGAGGACCCCTCCCACGGGAGGATTAGTATTGGCCTGGGGAACTGCTTGTAGAGAACGCACCTCGCGGGACAGAGAACCCTCAGAGGTGGACAGCTCAGTTGTACTAAATACTTTATTCTTTTTAGAAATAGTAATATTGTCATAACATGTGGAACAGAGTTGTAACGGCGGTTCCACCGGAACCTCACAGTATACACAGTTAGTAGTTTTAGATAAGGAAGGAGTATCATCCAACATATCAAGAGTCCTCCATAGCTTGCACCTTTATTACGGACTTGATTATTGATTAAAATGCACCTTTATATCCCAATGGTTGGGGCACTCACCACCTCCTATGACCCGGACTACAAGAAACAGCTTTTGTCTCCTCTGAATACAGGTCGAGAAAGAGGAAGTTACTGAGGCCACACCCGGTCACATGGAGAACCATGCAGGACCGCCCCTGCACTAAGCGTGAAACGCGCCAAAAAAAGCCCCCCTCAATCTCTCTCTAACTGTTCCACACTGACAGAGCCTCATCTCACACAAGTGCAGTAAAAAACAGAATAAACATTATCATGTATATTACAATCCCCCATTCTATAACCCCCTTCTGAGGGTATTAGCCTAGATTCTATACAGATAAAAGGAGTCACACTGTGACCCTGTCTTCTTGCCTTTTCTCATATATATATATATACTGTATAATAAAACGACCTTACCAGAATCAACGCCGTGGAACAGGAACACAGCACTTCAAGTGTGACAGGTTAGTAGCGTCGCTCCTGACATGGACTTGAGAGAATAAAAGCAGGCAGTGAAATTCGTCAATGCTGATTGCTTAAGGAGCAGCTATATGAGTAACAAAAACCTCTTTTGACATATATATTTAGTGCAGTATTGGTGTGACATGCAAGGAACATTACCTTCCGCAACTTGGCTTCATATATTATACCGCTTTAGTCAGATGCAGATTTGATACATCCAGCGGTATAATATATGAAGCCAAGTTGCGGAAGGTAACGTTCCCTGCATGTCACACCAATACTGCACTAAATATATATGTCAAAAGAGGTTTTTGTTACTCATATAGCTGACTAGCTTTTGGACTGGCTTGCTTTAACCATTTCCTGTCTGCTTTCTTGCCTAACTGACTGTTCTCTATACAGCGTGTTGTATATCTGGAAGATAATTGGACTGCTTGTTGCACATATTTTACCTGGCTCCTATGCAAAGCTACTGGACTTTTTTCACAAAACAGATCTGTTGTTTCTGTTTTAGTATCAGCGCTGATCACTATAAGTCTCCAATATGATTCTTAATATGGCCATTTAATACAAGCCTGTTATGATGCTGACGTAGAATTGTGATTTTTAGTGTGTGAGTGTATATAGGAGGCCTGTGTTTGTATGACTGCTTTAGGTGTTGTTGTGTGTATTTTGTATTATATGATGATTCTCTCATTTACACCGGTTCATGCTTATATTGTCTCAGTTCAGGAGATTAGAACTGTATTAATTAATTAAAAAAACAGAATTTATGCTTACCTGATAAATTACTTTCTCTTGTGGTGTATCCAGTCCACGGATTCATCCTTTACTTGTGGGATATTCTCATTCCCTACAGGAAGTGGCAAAGAGAGCACACAGCAGAGCTGTCCATATAGCTCCCCCTCTAGCTCCACCCCCCAGTCATTCGACCGGAGGTTAGGAAGAAAAAGGAGAAACCATAGGGTGCAGTGGTGACTGTAGTTTAAACAAAAAGATCTACCTGACTTAATAGCCAGGGCGGGCCGTCGACTGGATACACCACAAGAGAAAGTAATTTATCAGGTAAGCATAAATTCTGTTTTCTCTTGTAAGGTGTATCCAGTCCACGGATTCATCCTTTACTTGTGGGATACCAATAGCAAAGCTTTAGGACACGGATGAAGGGAGGGAACAAGACAGGTACCTTAAACGGAAGGCACCACTGCTTGTAAAACCTTTCTCCCAAAAATAGCCTCCGAAGAAGCAAAAGTATCGAATTTGTAAAATTTGGAAAAAGTATGCATCGAAGACCAAGTCGCTGCCTTACAAATCTGTTCAACAGAAGCCTCATTTTTAAAAGCCCATGTGGAAGCCACTGCTCTGGTAGAATGAGCAGTAATTGTTTCAGGAGGCTGCTGGCCAGCAGTCTCATAGGCCAGACGGATGATGCTTTTCAGCCAAAAGGAAAGAGAGGTAGCAGTCGCCTTCTGACCTCTCCTCTTACCAGAATAGATAAACAATGAAGTTGTTTGTCTGAAATCTTTAGTTGCTTGTAAATAGAACTTTAAAACACGAACCACATCATGATTGTGTAACAGACGTTCCTTCTTCGAAGAAGGATTAGGACACAGAGAAGGAACAACAATTTCCTAGTTAATATTCTTATTAGACACAACCTTAGGAAGAAAACCAGGTTTGGTACGCAAAACTACCTTATCTGCATGGAACACCAAGTAAGGTGAGTCACACTGTAAAGCAGATAATTCTGAAACTCTTCAAGCAGAAGAGATAGCTACCAAAAACAAAACTTTCCAAGATAAAAGCTTAATATCTATGGAATGTAAAGGTTCAAACGGAACCCCTTGAAGAACTGAAAGAACTAAATTCAGACTCCATGGCGGAGCCACAGGTCTATAAACAGGCTTGATTCTGACTAAAGCCTGAGTAAACGCTTGAACGTCTGGTACCTCCGCCAGACGTTTGTATAAAAGAATAGACAAAGCAGATATCTGTCCTTTTAAGGAACTAGCTGACAATCCTTTCTCCAATCCATCTTGGAGAAAAGACAATATGCTGGGAATCCTAATCTTACTCCATGAGTAACCCTTGGATTCGCACCAACAAAGATATTTTCGCCAAATCTTATGGTAGATTTTCCTGGTGACAGGCTTTCTAGCCTGAATCAGGGTATCGATAACCGACTCAGAGAAACCACGCTTTGATAGAATTAGGCGTTCAATCTCCAAGCAGTCAGACGCAGAGAAATTAGATTTGGATGTTTGAAAGGACCTTGTAGTAGAAGGTCCTGCCTCATTGGCAGAGTCCATGGTGGAACGGATGACATGTCCACTAGGTCTGCATACCAGGTCCTGCGTGGCCACGCAGGCGCTATTAGAATCACCAACGCCCTCTCCTGTTTGATTCTGGCAACCAGACGGGGAAGGAGAGGAAACGGTGGAAACACATAGGCCAGATTGAAGGACCAAGGCGCTGCTAGAGCATCTATCAGCACCGCCTGGGGATCCCGGGACCTGGACCCATAAAGAGGAAGTTTTGCATTCTGACGGGACGCCATCAGATCCATTTCTGGAGTGCCCCATCGCTGAATCAGCTGGGCAAATACCTCCAGGTGGAGTTCCCACTCCCCCGGATGAAAAGTCTGACGACTTAGAAAATCCGCTTCCCAGTTGTCTACTCCTGGGATGTGAATTGCTGAGAGGTGGCAAGAGTGATCCTCCGCCCACCTGATTATTTTGGTTACTTCCATCATTGCTAAGGGACTCCTTGTTCCCCCTTGATGGTTGATGTAAGCTACAGTCGTGATGTTGTCCGACTGAAATCTGATGAATTTGGCCGCAGCTAGCTGAGGCCATGCCTGAAGAGCGTTGAATATCGCCCTCAGTTCCAGAATGTTTATTGGGAGAAGAGCTTCTACCCGAGACCATAAGCCCTGAGCTTTCAGGGAGTCCCAGACAGCACCCCAGCCCAACAGACTGGCGTTGGTCGTTACGATGATCCACTCTGGTCTGCGGAAACACATTCCCTGAGCCAGGTGATCCTGAGACAACCACCAGAGAAGAGAATCTCTGGTCCCCTGGTCCAACTGTATTTGAGGAGACAAATCTGCATAATCCCCATTCCACTGTTTGAGCATGCATAGTTGCAGTGGTCTGAGGTGTATCCGTGCAAAAGGGACTATGTCCATTGCCGCTACCATTAGTCCGATTGTCTCCATGCACTGAGCTACAGACGGCCGAGGAATGGAATTTAGAGCTCGGCAAGTAGTTAAGAGTTTTAACTTTCTGACCTCCGTCAGAAATATTTTCATTTCTACCGAGTCTATTAGTGTTCCTAGGAAGGGAACTCTTGTGAGGGGGGAGAGAGAACTCTTTTTGATGTTCACTTTCCACCCGTGAGACCTCAGAAAGGCCACTACGATTTCCGTGTGAGACTTGGCTCTTTGGAAAGTTGACGCCTGAATTAAGATGTCATCTAGATAAGGCGCCACTGCTATGCCCCGCGGTCTTAGCACCGCCAGGAGGGACCCTAGCACCTTTGTGAAAATTCTGGGAGCAGTGGCCAACCCGAAAGGGAGAGCCACAAACTCAAAATGCTTGTCCAGAAAGGCAAACCTGAGAAACTGGTGATGATCTTTGTGGATAGGAATGTGTAGATACGCATTCTTTAGATCCACGGTAGTCATATATTGACCCTCCTGGATCATTGGTAAGATTGTCCGAATGGTCTCCATCTTGAATGATGGGACTCTGAGGAATTTGTTTAGAATTTTGAGATCCAGGATTGGTCTGAAAGTTCCTTCTTTTTTGGGAACCACAAACAGGTTTGAGTAAAACCCCAGCCCTTGTTCCGCAATTGGAACTGGGTGGATCACTCCCATGGTATGTAGGTCTTCTACACAGCGTAAGAATGCCTCTTTCTTTGTCGTGTCTGCAGACAGACGAGAAATATGGAACCTTCCCCTTTAAGGGGAGTCCTTGAATTCTAGAAGATATCCCTGGGATACAATCTCTAAGGCCCAGGGATCGTGTACGTCTCTTGCCCAGGCCTGAGCGAAGAGAGAGAGTCTGCCCCCTACTAGATCCGGTCCCAGATCGGGGGCTACCCCTTCATGCTGTCTTGGGGGCAGCTGCAGGCTTCTTGGCCTGTTTACCCTTGTTCCAGCCCTGATAAGGTTTCCAGGCTGCCCTGGGTTGTGAAGTGTTAGCCTCTTGCTTTGCAGCAGGGGAGGATGAAGCGAGACCGCTCCTGAAATTCCGAAAGGAACGAAAATTATTTTGTTTGTTCTTTGTCTTAAAGGACTTGTCCTGAGGGAGAGCATGGCCTTTTCCCCCAGTGATTTCTGAGATAATCTCTTTCAATTCAGGCCCGAAAAGGGTCTTTCCTTTGAAAGGGATGTTCAGCAGTTTGGATTTTGACGACACATCGGCCGACCAGGACTTGAGCCATAGCGCCCTGCGCGCCAGAATGGCGAAACCTGAATTCTTTGCCGCTAACTTAGCTAGCTGGAAAGCGGCATCTGTGATAAAAGAATTAGCCAGCTTAAGAGCCTTATTTCTGTCCATAATATCCTCATATGAGGTCTTCGTCTGGAGCGCATCTTCCAGCGCCTCGAACCAGAACGCAGCTGCAGTAGTTACAGGAACAATGCACGCTATAGGTTGGAGAAGAAAACCTTGATGAACAAAAATTTTCTTAAGTAAACCCTCTCATTTTTTATCCATAGGGTCTTTAAAAGCACAGCTGTCCTCAATTGGTATGGTTGTGCGTTTACCAAGCGAAGAAACAGCCCCCTCCACCTTAGGGACCGTCTGCCACGAGTCCCGCATGGTGTCAGATATAGGGAACATTTTCTTAAAAACAGGAGGGGGAACAAACGGAATACCTGGTCTATCCCACTCTCTAGTTACTATATCCGCAATACTCTTAGGGACCGGGAACACATCAGTGTAAACAGGAACTTCTAGGTACTTGTCCATTTTACACAATTTCTCTGAAACCACCAAAGGGTCACAGTCATCCAGAGTAACTAATACCTCCCTGAGTAATAAGCGGAGGTGTTCTAGTTTAAATTTAAAAGCCAACCTATCTGATTCTGTCTGAGGAACAACCTTTCCCGAATCGGAAACCTCTCCCTTAGACAGCACATCCCTCGCCCCCATTTCAGAGTGTTGTGAGTGTATATCGGATACGGCTACTAAAGCGTCAGAATGCTCATAATCTGTTCTTAAAACAGAGGATAGTATCCATAACTGCCGCCAAATCTTGTAAGGTAAAAGAGTTAGACGCACTAGAGGTGCTAGGCGTCGCTTGAGCGTGCGTAACTGGTTGAGACACTTGGGGAGAGGTCAACGGGCTAACATTACCTTCTGTCTGAGAATCATCTTGGGCCACATTTTTAAGTGCAACAATATGATCTTTAAAATGTATAGACATATCAGTACACGTGGGACACATTTTAAGAGGGGGTTCCACCATGGCTTCTAAACACATTGAACAAGGATTTTCCTTGGTGACAGACATGTTTAACAGACTAGTAGTAAGACAAACAGGCTTAGAAATCACATTAATCAAGCAAAAACACACTTTGCAAAAAAACGTTACTGTGCCTTTAAGAAATAAAAAAGGCACACAATTTTCCAAAACAGTGAAAAATGCACCAAACTTTCTGAAATGTTCACAGTATGTACCTAAAGCATTGGTAAGATTGCACAACTAGCAAAAAAATCGATTAACCCCTTAATGCCCAAACCGGATCAATAGTAAGCTAACAGACCGGTTAAAACAAATTTAGCACCTTGCCACAGCTCTGCTGTGGCCCTACCTTCCCTTAAGAGTCGGATTTATGGGGAAAAAGCTTCTTATGGTTCCTCAAATTGTAGCAGGAGCCACCATGTGAACACAGCCTGAAGATCTAGTCCATCTAACGCGCAAAATTAGGCCCCTCCCACCTTACTCCGGTGCTGTGAGGCCTAAAGAAACACTCCTAGGAATTATAATATTAGCCATGTGGGTAACAACCCCTGAAAGAAACCCAAAGGGACCTTTCTAAGTATCTCAAAAACGATGTTTATAAGTAAAAACCGTTTGCCATAAAAAAGTGTCAACCCATAAAAAAGTGTCAACCAGCATAAATTAGCCCTGTAATGTAAGCTTGTAATTCCATACTTAGTCTCTGAATAAAGCTTAACCTTCCCTCATGGGGATCTTATCAGTCCTTTTCTAGCATTATCACAGTTTTGTCTAGAAATAAATGACTGAACATACCTTATTGCAGCCTAATCTGCAAACCGTTCCCCCCCAACTGAAGTTTTCTTGTACTCCTCAGTCCTGTGTGGGAACAGCAGTGGATTTTAGTTACAACATGCTAAAATCATTTTCCTCTCTGCAGAAATCTTCATCTCTTTTCTGCTAGAGAGTAAATAGTACAAACCGGTACCATTTAAAAATAACAAACTTTTGCTTGTAGAACAAAAACTACAAATCTAACACCACATTCACTTTACCCTTCCGAGAGAGACCCTATTGCTTAGAGCCGGCAAAGAGAATGACTGGGGGGTGGAGCTAGAGGGGGAGCTATATGGACAGCTCTGCTGTGTGCTCTCTTTGCCACTTCCTGTTAGGAAGGAGAATATCCCACAAGTAAAGGATGAATCCGTGGACTGGATACACCTTACAAGAGAAATAGTGTTTATTGACAAAAAGAGTGCTGTATTCCCGGGCTTTTTATAGGACGACCTAACAGTTTATGATCCTATCTTCTTTTCTTATAGCTTCGATGTAATAATTTTCTTAAGGGTCTGCACCATTTAAGGCTACTATACCTAAAATTTGAAAAACAGTTTATGCTAAGAATATTTATGTTTATGAAAAGTTAAAATAATATATTATAATAAATGTATTACTTTATTACACACATCATATCTGCAAAACATATAATTTTGAAAATAAAATACACATAGAATGTCCTAAACACCAGCGCTGATCATACAAAACCCTCATTGGCAGCAGCAATATATGAAAACTCCACTAAGGCTGTAGTGTGTGTAAGTCACCATATTTCTAGTTCAGTTGTATACCACAATCCTTCCTCCTTTGATCTCAATATCTTATTTGACTTAAGACCTTATCAAGTGATATTGGGTGTATCTGGAGTATTAGGAAGATGGAATAGCTGTACTTATCCCAAAGCTCCGGTTCTCTATAGCTTCGCAGTAGGATGTGGGTTAAACTCAGACGTTTAGGCAGCAGGGTTTGCTATAATTGGTTGTAGTTGCTCTGAAGTATACCAGCTCTCCAGCGTCTTCCACAACCTCTTTGCCATTCTTTGGATGGCAAAGCGTGGAACTGAAATGCTAATTGCACTACTCCTAATACATTTGAATTGATGGAACAGCATTGCCCAACTGGCAGCTAGATGGACACATCTAGTTAGCCAATCACAAAAGACAAAATGTATGCAGGCACCAATCACCAGCTAGCTCCCACTAGTGTAGGATATGTGCGTATTCATTTTCAACAATGGATACCAACAGAACACTTTTGAAAATAGAAGTGATTTTAAAAGTGTCTTAAAACTGCATGCTCTGATTCTTGCAGGTTTCATTTTGACTTTCCTATCCCTATAAAGGGACATTCCAGCCCTATTTGCATTTGAATTCTAATAGAATTATATTTTTATTGGATTATCAAAACCATTTCTAGAAAAGCTGTGGGAGCTTTTTTTGTGCACAGGCACATGGAGCCAGTATTGCAAAGACTGACTGAATTTACATGATACTAGCCATCCTATTGGTGCACAGAGCATATATAGATATTTTCCATGTGCTTGTGAACAGTAAAAGCTCTCATACACAGTGATTTCAAAAATGCTTCTAGTAAAAAAAAGAGTTTATACAAGTACCTTGTTCGAAACGCTTCCATTCCTAATTGAAATGTGTTCATATAAAATAATGTATTTCTTTAAATAAAGCACCATCGTTTAAGGGTACAATTCTTTGTGCAATCATTTATTTGTTTGTAAAACAAATGCAGAATCTGGCGGCAGCATTCGGCTATTTTAAACACTGGATTTATCTGTGTGAGAGCGCATCATACAAAGATATTTGAGTGCTGTACTTTCATACAAATAAATCCAGCACAAAAATAGACTAATGCTGCTGCCTGCAGCCATATTCATCATTCGTTTCACAAATGAACGATTGCACATGCCTAGCATATGTACTGTATATATTTAACCGTTTCTCTATAATTAAACTGACACAAAACCCACATTTTTTCTTTCATGATTCAAATAGAGTCACAGATTCAAATTCCAGCAGGGCCGACTCAGCCCTTCATCCTTCCGATAAAATACCATTAAATTAAAGAGTACCATTTAATTGGGTAATAATAACATTACTATTCAGCTGCCGATTTGGTTAATTCCGAGAGCGAGCTCTGAAAAAGCGTTTTGAGTCCCACTGGGAGAAAGGCGCTATATAAATACTAGTTATTATTGTTATATTATTATAAATAGAGCATGTAATTTTAAGCAACGTTCTAATTTACTCCTATAATACGTTTTTCTTTATTGTCTTGCTATCTTTATTTGAAAAAGCAGGAATGTAAGCTTAGGAGCTGGCCCATTTTTAGATCAGCACCTAGGTAGACTTGCTGATTGGTGGCTATATTTAGTCACCAATCAACAGGAACTACCCAGGTGCTGAACCAAAAATGGACCGGTGTTCTATCTGATTTTCATTCCGCGTTCGATTTTCATACCCTCTAACTGAGCATGCTCAGTATGAGGTAATTGCATTTTACAGCTGACTCAAAGGAATGTGTGGAATGCAATTAGACATGCGCAGAGCTACTGGTAGCAAATTCTGAAGGGAGAGACATTTACCTCTTAAAAAGGCAACTCAACCCCACACATGCTCAGTAGAAGCAGAGGGGATTCTGTCCGATATTCATACCCCTCAAACTGTTTGGAGTGCTCTAGATGTTTTAGTATGTGACACACTCTTTACTAAAAACATCCAGAGCACAGACTCCAAAAAGTGTCTCAAATACTGAAACATCCAGAGCACAGACCCCAAACAGTATGTCACATACTGAAACATCCAGAGCAGAGACTCTAAAGAGTGTGTCACATACTAAAACATGCAGAGCAGAGACTCCAGTGTGTCAAATACTGAAACATCCAGAGCACAGACCCCAAACAGTGTGTCACATACTGAAACATTCAAAGCACAGACGCCAAATAGTGTGCCATATACTGAAACATCCAAAGCACAGACCCCTAACAGCGTGTCACATGCTGAAACATCCAGAGCAGAGACTCCAAAGTGTGTGTCACATACTAAAATATCCAGAGCAGAGACTCCAAAGTGTGTGTCACATACTGAAAAATCCAGAGCAGAGACCCCAAACTGTGCGTCGCATACGGAAACATGCAGAGCGGAGACTTCAGTGTGTCATATACTGAAACATTGAGCGCACAGACCCCAAACAGTGTATCCCATACTGAAACATCAAGCGCACAGACCCCAAGCAGTGTGTCACATACTGGAACATCCAGAGCACAGACTCCAAATAGTATTTCATATACTGAAACATCCAGAGCAGACACCAAATAGTGTGCCACATGCTGAAACATTCAGAGCACAGGCGCCAAATAGTGTGCCACATACTAAAACATCCAAAGCACAGACGCCAAATAGTGTGCCACATACTGAAACATCCAGAGCAGAGACTCCAGTCCGTCACATACTGAAACATCCAGAGCACAGACCCCAAACAGTGTGTCACATACTGAAACATCCAGAGCAGAGACTCCAAAGAGTGTCACATAGTGAAACATGCAGAGCACATTACCCATATAGTGTGTCTCATAATGAAACGTGAGCAATAACATCCACCCCACCTGCCCCTTTAAGACACTGGGTAATCAGTTAAAATTTCCCCAACTGCCCCTTTAAGATATCAGTAAAAAAAAAAAAAACAGCTATCCCTTTAAGACACGCAGTTTGAGGGCATATAATTATATGAATATCTGATAAAATCCTCCCTACCTGCACCTTTAAGAATAAAACACTTGTTTAATGGATATGAAACCTATGGCTCTCATGCATGGGCAGTTTGAGGGGTATGAATATCGGACAGAATCCCCTCTGCTTCTACTGAGCATGTGTGGGGTTGAGTTGCCTTTTTAAGCTGTAAATGTCTCTCCCTTCAGAATTTGCTACCAGTAGCTCTGCACATGTCTAATTACATTCCACACATTCCTTTCAGTCAGCTGTGGAATGCAATTACCTCATACTGAGCATGCTCAGAGTGTATGAAAATTGGACGGGGAATGAAAATCAGATAGAACACCGGTCCATTTTTTGTTCAGCACCTGTTGATTGGTGACTAAATGTAGCCACCAATCAGCAAGTCTAACCCAAGTGCTGAACCAAAAAATGGGCCGGTGTAATGTCGAAATCTGCGACCCGACGGAATGTGCGACCGTCGCCTCACCACATTCCTGAGCACATGTGACTGGTTGACCATCAATCACCTGCTAGAGACACCTCCTTCCAGATTTCGACACTACACCACGTGACGGGTCGCAGAAACAGACGGAAAAGCTGAGCCTGTCAAATTTTGCAGCCTTCACCGAAGCGCCGCTGTTCCACAGCTTGCCATGCCTTCGTAAATTTATTAGCCGTCCTGGGAAGCCAATACTAATATGGTAATGCCTACGAAAGTTAAAAATAGGTTGAAACTTTGACAAGCGCCTGCTCCATTTCATTCTTTCTCCATTATATTTTTACTATCACGTGCTGTATATATTTTTTTAAATTTACCCGTTATCTGTATGTTTTCATAAATGATGCAAGATGTTACCGTTTTTTTTTTTTAACCGACTTCAGCAGTGGAAAATATACAGCTAAAAGGTAAATTTAAAGGGATACTGACCCCAAATTTTTTCTTTCATGATTCAGATAGAGCATGCAATTTTAAGCAACTTTCTAATTTACTCCTATTATCAATTTTTCTTTGTTCTCATGTTATCTTGATTTGAAAAAGCAGTAATGCAAGGTTAGGAGCCGGCCCATTTTTAGTTCAGAACCTGGGTAGTACTTGCTGATTGGTTTGCTACATTTAGCCACAAATCAGCGGCGCTTCGGTGAAGGCTGCAAAATCTGACGTGCTCAGCTGTTCCGTCTGATTCTGTGACCCGTCACGTGGTGTAGTGTCGAAATCTGGAAGGTGTCTCTAGCAGGTGATTGGTGGTCAACCAGTCACGTGTGCGCTCAGAAATGTGGTTGCACATTCCATCGGGTCGCAGATTTCGACACACTGGCTCCTATGCTTACATAAGTTACATTCCTGCCTTTTTAAAGGACCAGCCAACACATTAGATTTGCATAATCAACAAATGCAAGATAACAAGACAATGCAATATCACTTAGTCTGAACTTCAAATAAGTAGTAGATATTTTTATAACAAATTTCAAAGTTATGTATATTTCCACTCCCCTTGTACCATGTGATCGCAATCAGCCAATCACAAATGCATATACATATAGTCCGTGAATTCTTGCACATGCTCAGTAGGATCTGGTGACTCAAAAATTGTAAATATAAAAGACTGTGCACATTTTTTTTAATGGAAGTAAATTGTAAAGTTGTTTAAAATTACATGCTGTATCTGAATCATGAAAACCTGAGTGTCCCTTTAAATAAAGATAGCAAGCAAACAAAGACATATTTATAAATAGCAGTAAAATAGAATGTTGCTTAAAATTGCATGCTCTATCTGAATCATAAACAAAGAAATTTGGGTTTTGAATCCCTTTAATAATAAAAAAAAAAAAAAAATTTTTTTTTTTAGAAATGAAACAATAAAACCTTTTTTTGTTGAAATATTCCAGTTTTATTTTCTTTTAGTATTTTCTCTCCGTGACTCCCTGGAATTTATAAACATACTGAACCCTATGAACAAAACTACAATTTTAATACGGTTGCAAAATTAGCAGAACCACTCATAATTAGCAGCATAACTGAATTGGTACAATTTATATATAGCCTGTTCAGATGATGAATACCTTTAAGTTCATTTATAACCTGCACGGCAAACAGCTCTCTCCCTTAAAACTGTTAAAATGTGGTTGTAATCTTTTTCAGTTAAAAATAAAACACATTTTTTTTCTTAAAATAACAAGGGTTTTCTTTAAAAAAAAATATAAAAAATATTGGAGATGACCATGTAGTATGTGTCCATATAGGAAAACATTGAAAGGAAAAAAATGTGAGGTAATAGTGGATAGACAAATATTGTGCATTATACCACTGAGTATAAATAGGAATAGTTAGAACTATAGGGAGAGATTATAAAGAGTACTGCAAAGCTATTTGTAGGAGACGGGTGAACGGCTTGGCACATTCGTTAAAAATAATTAACGTTGGCCGCATTCATTTACAAACATTCCACATTAGTTTTTAGAAAATGTTACTTTTACATTTATTGAAAGTAAGATTTAAATATTTCAATATAATTACAGTATTCAAATAATGACTCTCATAAACTTAGTTTATAGGAATCAATATTTAAATAAAAATAGTGTAATGTTACATTCGATATTCATTTGAATTACAGAACAAATGTAAAAAAGGTAAAATGATTGTTTTACCATTGAAAAGTACAAATTCTAACATTCACCCATTTCTGGTTGTTTGGACAAAGTGTTTAGTGAAATTCCAGTGAGCTTCAAACATATGACATAACACAATTTACACAAAAGACAAAAAATGTTTCCTTCACGCCATTGAACAATTTACAATCATATCATACTTTTTGTTTTCACAACATTTACAACATTTCAGAATCTATAAAATAACTCACTGAATTACACAGGCAATAACATTGCTGTAGGCAACACAGGTTAAAAAAAAAAAAGAATTCCAGCAAGAAAACCAGAAAGTTAATTCCCATGAATGTAAATTTACCCCTTTAAACATGGCTGTCCATGAACTGGAAAAGCACAAGATCAGGGTTATGCTTCACTTAATTTATTGAAAGGTTAATCCATTACAGTCCAAGAATAATTTCCCAGAACTCTGGAAGCTTCGGGATTCATAGGAAGATTGAGGAGGTGCCACTGTGTTTGGGGGTCTGCTCACTTATAATTCCTATACATGACTTGGGCCGATTAGTTGAAGCTTTTAAATAAAGTTTTTGTCCTCAGCTTGAGTCATAACGATTTTGTCTAGGGCCACAGCAGACATATATTATCTTAAGAAAAGCTCCTGAGTTCATTTGATAACCTACAATCCAATTTCCAAGAAAGCAAGCTGCAGTAGCTTACACTGCTGTGTTGTAAACATGTTCCAGATGGTTTTGACAGCATTCATTACAAATATTTTGCTGTGAATTTTATAAAAAGAATGTATGCTAAATGCCAGCAGTATCTTAGGGTTCATCATCTCTTATTCTCCAAGTTCTTGAATTTGAAGCAGATTATGGCAGTGAATTAACTTGTTAAAATGAATATAATGGTTTACGGATGATCCTTCTGGTTTAAAGTACATGTAATTTCTCTTGTGCTTTCCTTGGTTGGATAATATCCTGAATCGGAAACAATTTAACAATGCTTTTCTCATTCAAAACAGATTAGACTATGGATTTCTAGCAACTACACTGGAATGCAGCGTTATTTCAAATACTGGATGGTGTATACGGCTCTTTATCTTACAATTTGATCGATCTTTCTTTAGGGAACTTGGTCCTCTATGTGCTTACATATTACCCAGTCTGTGAACTTGTAAGTAGGAATGAGCACATTCAAGTTTTGACATTTAAATCTTTATATAGAGCAAAGGCTAACATTAGAAGGTAGTGTTGAAATATTCCATTTGAATATTTATTCCCACAGAACACTGGTTTTTCAAACCTGTCTTTAGGCCTCCCTAACAGGCCAGATTTTGAGGATATCTGAACTGGAGTACATGTGAAATAAACCGCTGATTAGCGTAAACAGTTATTAACCTGCTCTTATCCAAGGTAATCCTGAAAATCTGGCCTGTTGGGGAGTCCTGAGGCCAGGTTTGAAAACCAACGTCGTAGACATATCTATGAGAATCAACATTTGAATGTTAATATTTTATTTACAAATTGTGGAATAAATATTTTGGCCAAAAAAAATATTTGGATGTTCTCCAAACATTCAGCATTTTCTAATACAGAATGTGCAGAAACATCTGACCATCCCTACTTGACAGCTCATAGTAGCAAATTTATATTAAAACGGCAAGTTCAACCAAAACGTTTGCTAGTTCAATCCACTGCTGGACCCTAATGTGCTCATATTTAATATTAGCATCTCAACATTCCTGGCATAAAAGCATCTTCCCATGGTTTTTTTAACTACAAGTTTGTTCTTCTAAAGGGTATGCTCCAAAAGTACTTTCAAATTGTTTAGTAAATTTGATTTCCAGCTTGTATATAGCATTGTTCCCTTTGTTATATAATGCACGTTTGATCCTCAGCCTGCAGCCATGTGTGTAACACTGTCATTTGGTAAAATAGACGCTTCTAGAGAGCCTGCTTGTTCATTGCATAAAATGATAAGATCCATTGTCTGTGAGCTCAGGCTGAGCTGGACTTTTTCTTGTGTTCCACCACTTTGGACAGCTGAATCTGCCGGGCGGCTTGCAGTACTCTGTGCCGCTCACGGAGATTTCTCCTTCTTACATGCTCATTTGTTATCTCCTGCACATAACGAGAAGGGAACCAGCCCTTTCTCCCATCCGCAAGTCGGATCCCCTCGTACCATCCTGAAAAAAAGAAACTAACTTTAGATCTGTTTAAAGGGACAGTATACCATAGAATTGTTATTGTTTTAAAAGATAGATGATCCCTTTATTACCCATTCCCCAGTTTTGCATAACCAACACAGTTATATTAATATACTTTTTACCTCTGTGATTACCTTGTATCTAGGAACCTTCTTCCAGCCCCCTGATCACGACTGTGACTGTTTATTATCTATCGTCTTAAATGTAGCATTGTTTTGTGCTAAATCTTAAATAAACCCCTTTGCCTGAACACAGTGTTATCTATATGGCCCACGTGTACTTTCTGTCTCTTTGTGTTGAAAAGAGATTTAAAAAGCATGTGATAAGAGGCAGCCCTCAAAGGCTTAGAAATTAGCATATGAGTCTACCTATGTTTAGTTTAAACTATGAATACCAAGCGAAAAAAGTAAATGTGATGATAAAAGTAAATTGGAAAGTTGATTAAAATTAAAAGTCCTATCTGAGTAATGAAAGTTTAATTTATACTAGACTGTCCCTTTAAGACATTTCTACAGTTTGAAAATGGCTCTAAGTTGGGAGGAGTCCCGTTCCTATTAAAACCTTCCTAATATATTTTAAAGTTCGTTTTTGGGTTATGTACTTATTTTTTAGAATTACTTTTAAATTTTCTCATCTAAGCATCCAAGCAGTCAACACCACTGCCCTATTACACTTCAAACCTTATTCCCATGTACATCCCAACAGACTCCTCTGGTCCTCACAGACATACATCTTACAATACCTCTCCAAAACTACTCACACTTAGAAGTGGGTTCCTCCCTAAACATACAAGTACATCCGGAACACTGTGCCATATTTAGTGTCTATCCTTACCAAAAAAAACCCTCTATTTTTAGGACATTTGGCCAGTTTTGATACAGATTAACATTAACAAATAAATTAAATGCTATTTTACCATTTCCTAGCATTCCTTAATATTCCTCTTCCTGAAACCTTGTGTAACCCCCCACCCTTTAATTGATACAAATTCTTTAAAAAAATAAAAATAATAAAAGATATTTTTAGCACTCCCCTAATCAGTACTGCAAAACCTACTGGCGCTTTATAGACAAAATATAATAATAGTTTGTGCACATTTATAACAAACAGTAACATCACCAATTGCAAATCTTTTCAAAGAAAAATAAATGTAAGAAACATTCTAAAAACAGACACTAGGCTACCATGGTTAAAAAACTAAAATAAAATTATATATAGAACAGAAATGACAATCAAGAACATAGTATTTGAACTGATAATCTCACAATGCACATTCATTGCAATAAACATAGTGACATTTAATTTAAAAAGAAAAAGCATTAGGTACTGTGTACAGAAAAATCAATCATCATCAGGAATGCTATCTATATTCATTTTAATTCAGGCCAAAGGGACCAGCTCAACGTGAGCACTTACCCTCCGATGTTTTCCTTAACACATTAATGATGTCAGCCGGCTCTAAACTTAACTCATCAGTCTGTGCCGCTGTATAGAAATCCACACACTGCACTTGAGGACAGTCTGAGGGGACACAAGATTAAAAAAAATACTATTTGTTTTTATACATTTTTTTGCATTCTATTTAAATTTCAGATCTATACTTTTTGTTTGTTTTTCCTGTGAAACCAGCAATTATGATCAACCACCATGGAGCATGAGTAATTTGATTCTTGCCCAACATTTGGGCCATATTACAAGTGGACTGCAAATAAAGCATTATGTCCCGGAGTGGGTCTTACATTAGGCTTTTAGTTTAGGGGTTCTTACAGTTAGGATGCTAATGGTGGAGATTGTCAGTGGGGGTCTGGCAGGTTTTTTGCGTTGAGCTGTGGAAGTTAGGGTGTTCATATTTTGGGGGTTGTGGCAGTTAAGGGGTTATTAGCACTTAGGGAACTTTACAGTTGGACAAATTAATTATGCTTAATAGGGGGGGGGGGGGGCATTAGGTGGTTAGTGGCGTTGTAATAAGGTTATGGCAGTTTAGGGGAGTATTGGGGCAGGGATAGGTTGACTAGTTGTGGAGGGTACTGTTACAACTAGCAGGAATAGTTTACACTAGCTTATAAAAAGCAATATTTAAGAGTTGAGCAGTTTTAATATCAAGGTAAATTTGCCTAACACAGTAAATCAGCATGACCCATTAAAATAATTTATTTGCACAGCCACTTAACCAGCTTTGTTTATGTATTATCATTTGTTGAGCGCCAACAGATTCTGCATTAAACAAACTAGGTTTCTTGTAAACACACTGTACAATCTTATCCTTTATAGTCTGTGCATGTGGCAAAAGAGCAGAGAAAACAGAATAATAAATAGAATATAAAATTCACTCCGAGCCTTTGGTGGAACAAGTTTGCATTGGCTTTACTTTTAGATGTATTGATCACACACATATATATATATATATATATATATATATATATATATATATATCTCAATATAATAGTATATTACATATAATATACATATAAATGCTCCCTCAATCTTCTTTGGAACACCAGCCTGTAACTTTTAATAAAGGGACACTAATGTCAAAATTAAATTTTCCTGATACAGACAGAATATTCCAATTAAAAAAAACAAAAAAAACTTTCCAATTTACTTTCATTATCAAAATTGTCCACAGTTTTTTCATATGCACACTTTGAGCCCCAGCTCCTACTGAGCATGTGCAAGAGTTCACAGCGTATACATATGAGTCTGTGATTTGCTAATGGCCGTCACATGATACAGGAGGCACAGAATGGAAAAAAATTTAAAATTGCCAGAAATATATATATACAGCTCATTTTAAATTCAGGGTTAAGTGGTGTTGGATTGTCTTTTTTTTTATGCATTTATTGATTATGCAAATTCTACAGTATTTAATGGTCCTTTAAGAAGTTTGTAAGAATATGAGATCAGATTGTGACTGAAGCAAGATTTAATCAGTATTTAACTATTAGTGCACTGAAAAAGGTCAAAGATTGTTGTTTAAAGCATCTTTGCACCACACCAGCTTGTGTCGCAATTTAAAGGCAACTTAGGCAATGTATATATATATATATATATATATATATATATATATATATATATATATATATATATATATATATATATATATATATATATATACCGCCAGTTTTTTTTACCTTTTTATTATTCAAGACGGGGAACCATCAAATTACACCACAATGTGATGTCACATAGTGAACCCTAAATCTGTATAATTTCACGTAAGGAAGAGCTATGATCACAGTATAAACACCTGCTCTCCACCAATATCTGTCACACAATAACATTTTTGTGGAATGCAGAGAGCAACAGTGCCAACATAATGAATAAACATTTTCACTGGACCAAAACAATGGGATTATATTTACCCCAGTCCTCGTATATAGTTTCATTGCTAGACAGATCATCATCATTTTGACTGGGAAAAGCAGCTACCCACCGATGAAGGTCAGATCTAGAGGACAAATGTCACAACGTTAGCTAGCTGTAGTGTCAGGTGGTGAAGGAAGACTCATACCTCACTTCAACCTGCAAAAGACACTGACCACTCCTCCCTGCATCACACTCACTCACCAGGAAGGGGAGGGAACATTTCAGGAAGTTTATTAGCAACAACAGGGGCCACATATGTTCATTCAAAATAAATTTAAAGTTTTATAAAAGTCAACATTCAAATGATGTACATGAACCTTTAAAAAAATAAAAATAATCTCTTTAGAAAAATGGGCAAATGTAATGTTCCATCTATCGACTTAAACATCAAGGGAAATATAATTTTAAACACACTTCTACATATGAAGAATGGACACGATGGTCAGGTTTGTGAGCCTGCAGGCAGCAACACAATAAGTGCGTGTGAACAAAATGATTCATAAATCTCTTCTGCCTGTGCCAACCTGCTGAACTGAAACACAAATAGGTCTTTGTTTGCCAGGGAGAGGATCCTAGTCCCTTGTCTGTGTCTATGGCAAACTTACTGTGTAGGAGCCTTAAAGAGACGATCAGAGGTTTTCCCTTGGTGATTCTCCAGTAACGTCAGAAAGAAACTGTTATCAATGGTTGGACAAGATTGGAGCTGAACAAGAGAGCGGTGAGCGTAATCCAGAACTATGTATCTGTCTGAACTAGAGAAAGAGAAGACAGGTTAAAAGGGAAACTAAACACAAGTTTATTAACCTACTAAACACTAAGGGCTAGATTACAAGTGGAGCGCTATTTATCTCGACTCCACTAGAAGTAGGCTTTTTGAGCACATCAGGTAGCGCAACAATCTACTTGTGCGTTAACACGACACAAAAATATGAATATTTCACATTCCAATGTTCTTCACATAGAATGTTCTATTTATTCATAATTAAATATTTCTACATAAATCTGATGGTATTTTTGTACAATATATATATATATATATATATATATATATTTAAAAATACTTAGAACATTGGAATGGGATATATTTACAGTAAATACACACTAACACTTTATTATATATGAATATTGCATAAATATGCTTTTACATGTTCATCTACTTGACTGTAAAAGGCTCCAATGTCTTCATATATATGTACACATATGTTATTATGTGTATATATGTCTGTAAAATACATATATACACATAAAAAACATAATTTATGCTTACCTGATAAATTCCTTTCTCCTGTAGTGTGATCAGTCCACGGGTCATCATTACTTCTGGGATATTACTCCTCCCCAACAGGAAGTGCAAGAGGATTCACCCAGCAGAGCTGCCATATAGCTCCTCCCCTCTACGTCACTCCCAGTCATTCGACCAAGGACCAACGAGAAAGGAGAAGCCAAAGGGTGTAGTGGTGACTGGAGTATAATTTAAAAAATATTTACCTGCCGTAAAAAACAGGGCGGGCCGTGGACTGATCACACTACAGGAGAAAGGAATTTATCAGGTAAGCATAAATTATGTTTTCTCCTGTTAAGTGTGATCAGTCCACGGGTCATCATTACTTCTGGGATACCAATACCAAAGCAAAAGTACACGGATGACGGGAGGGATAGGCAGGCTCTTTATACAGAAGGAACCACTGCCTGAAGGACCTTTCTCCCAAAAATAGCCTCCGAGGAAGCAAAAGTGTCAAATTTGTAAAATTTGGAAAAAGTATGAAGCGAAGAACAAGTTGCAGCCTTGCAAATCTGTTCAACAGAGGCCTCATTCTTAAAGGCCCAAGTGGAAGCCACAGCTCTAGTGGAATGAGCTGTAATTCTTTCAGGAGGCTGCTGTCCAGCAGTCTCATAAGCTAAACGAATTATGCTACGAAGCCAAAAAGAAAGAGAGGTAGCAGAAGCCTTTTGACCTCTCCTCTGACCAGAGTAAACGACAAACAGGGAAGACGTTTGTCGAAATTCTTTAGTTGCCTGTAAGTAAAATTTTAGAGCACGAACTACATACAGATTGTGCAGAAGACGTTCCTTCTTCGAAGAAGGATTTGGACACAAGGATGGAACAACAATCTCTTGATTGATATTCCTGTTAGTGACTACCTTAGGTAAGAACCCAGGTTTAGTACGCAGAACTACCTTATCCGAATGAAAAATCAAATAAGGAGAATCACAATGTAAGGCTGATAACTCAGAGACTCTCCGAGCCGAGGAAATAGCCATTAAAAATAGAACTTTCCAAGATAACAACTTTATATCAATGGAATGAAGGGGTTCAAACGGAACTCCCTGTAAAACGTTAAGAACAAGGTTTAAACTCCATGGCGGAGCAACAGTTTTAAACACAGGCTTAATCCTGGCCAAAGCCTGACAAAAAGCCTGAACGTCTGGAACTTCTGACAGACGTTTGTGCAACAGAATGGACAGAGCTGAGATCTGTCCCTTTAAGGAACTAGCAGATAAACCCTTTTCTAAACCTTCTTGTAGAAAACAGAATTTATGTTTACCTGATAAATTACTTTCTCCAACGGTGTGTCCGGTCCACGGCGTCATCCTTACTTGTGGGATATTCTCCTCCCCAACAGGAAATGGCAAAGAGCCCAGCAAAGCTGGTCACATGATCCCTCCTAGGCTCCGCCTTCCCCAGTCATTCGACCGACGTAAAGGAGGAATATTTGCATAGGAGAAATCATATGATACCGTGGTGACTGTAGTTAAAGAAAATAAATCATCAGACCTGATTAAAAAACCAGGGCGGGCCGTGGACCGGACACACCGTTGGAGAAAGTAATTTATCAGGTAAACATAAATTCTGTTTTCTCCAACATAGGTGTGTCCGGTCCACGGCGTCATCCTTACTTGTGGGAACCAATACCAAAGCTTTAGGACACGGATGATGGGAGGGAGCAAATCAGGTCACCTAGATGGAAGGCACCACGGTTTGCAAAACCTTTCTCCCAAAAATAGCCTCAGAAGAAGCAAAAGTATCAAATTTGTAAAATTTGGTAAAAGCGTGCAGTGAAGACCAAGTCGCTGCCTTACATATCTGATCAACAGAAGCCTCGTTCTTAAAGGCCCATGTGGAAGCCACGGCCCTAGTGGAATGAGCTGTGATTCTTTCAGGAGGCTGCCGTCCGGCAGTCCCATAAGCCAATCTGATGATGCTTTTAAGCCAAAAAGATAGAGAGGTAGAAGTTGCTTTTTGACCTCTCCTTTTACCAGAATAAACAACAAACAAGGAAGATGTTTGTTTGAAATCCTTTGTAGCATCTAAATAGAATTTTAGAGCACGGACAACGTCCAAATTGTGTAACAAACGTTCCTTCTATGAAACTGGATTCGGACACAAAGAAGGTACAACTATCTCCTGGTTAATATTTTTGTTGGAAACAACCTTCGGAAGAAAACCAGGCTCAGTACGTAAAAAACAGAATTTATGTTTACCTGATAAATTTCTTTCTCCAACGGTGTGTCCGGTCCACGGCGTCATCCTTACTTGTGGGATATTCTCTTCCCCAACAGGAAATGGCAAAGAGCCCAGCAAAGCTGGTCACATGATCCCTCCTAGGCTCCGCCTACCCCAGTCATTCGACCGACGTTAAGGAGGAATAATAGCATAGGAGAAACCATATGGTACCGTGGTGACTGTAGTTAAAGAAAATAAATTATCAGACCTGATTAAAAAACCAGGGCGGGCCGTGGACCGGACACACCGTTGGAGAAAGAAATTTATCAGGTAAACATAAATTCTGTTTTCTCCAACATAGGTGTGTCCGGTCCACGGCGTCATCCTTACTTGTGGGAACCAATACCAAAGCTTTAGGACACGGATGAAGGGAGGGAGCAAATCAGGTCACCTAAATGGAAGGCACCACGGCTTGCAAAACCTTTCTCCCAAAAATAGCCTCAGAAGAAGCAAAAGTATCAAACTTGTAAAATTTGGTAAAAGTGTGCAGTGAAGACCAAGTCGCTGCCCTACATATCTGATCAACAGAAGCCTCGTTCTTGAAGGCCCATGTGGAAGCCACAGCCCTAGTGGAATGAGCTGTGATTCTTTCGGGAGGCTGCCGTCCGGCAGTCTCGTAAGCCAATCTGATGATGCTTTTAATCCAAAAAGAGAGAGAGGTAGAGAGAGAGAGGTAGAAGTTGCTTTTTGACCTCTCCTTTTACCTGAATAAACAACAAACAAGGAAGATGTTTGTCTAAAATCCTTTGTAGCATCTAAATAGAATTTTAGAGCGCGAACAACATCCAAATTGTGCAACAAGCGTTCCTTCTTTGAAACTGAAGAAGGTACGATAATCTCCTGGTTAATGTTTTTGTTAGAAACAACTTTTGGAAGAAAAAGGTTTAGTACGTAAAACCACCTTATCTGCATGGAACACCAGATAAGGAGGAGAACACTGCAGAGCAGATAATTCTGAAACTCTTCTAGCAGAAGAAATTGCAACTAAAAACAAAACTTTCCAAGATAATAACTTAATATCAACGGAATGTAAGGGTTCAAACGGAACCCCCTGAAGAACTGAAAGAACTAAATTGAGACTCCAAGGAGGAGTCAAAGGTTTGTAAACAGGCTTGATTCTAACCAGAGCCTGAACAAAGGCTTGAACATCTGGCACAGCTGCCAGTTTTTTGTGAAGTAACACCGACAAGGCAGAAATCTGTCCCTTCAGGGAACTTGCCGATAATCCTTTTTCCAATCCTTCTTGAAGGAAGGATAGAATCCTAGGAATCTTAACCTTGTCCCAAGGGAATCCTTTAGATTCACACCAACAGATATATTTTTTCCAAATTTTGTGGTAAATCTTTCTAGTTACAGGCTTTCTGGCCTGAACAAGAGTATCGATAACAGAATCTGAGAAACCTCGCTTCGATAAAATCAAGCGTTCAATCTCCAAGCAGTCAGCTGGAGTGAAACCAGATTCGGATGTTCGAACGGACCCTGAACAAGAAGGTCTCGTCTCAAAGGTAGCTTCCAAGGTGGAGCCGATGACATATTCACCAGATCTGCATACCAAGTCCTGCGTGGCCACGCAGGAGCTATCAAGATCACCGACGCCCTCTCCTGATTGATCCTGGCTACCAGCCTGGGGATGAGAGGAAACGGCGGGAACACATAAGCTAGTTTGAAGGTCCAAGGTGCTACTAGTGCATCCACTAGAGCCGCCTTGGGATCCCTGGATCTGGACCCGTAGCAAGGAACTTTGAAGTTCTGACGAGAGGCCATCAGATCCATGTCTGGAATGCCCCATAGTTGAGTGACTTGGGCAAAGATTTCCGGATGGAGTTCCCACTCCCCCGGATGCAATGTCTGACGACTCAGAAAATCCGCTTCCCAATTTTCCACTCCCGGGATGTGGATAGCAGACAGGTGGCAGGAGTGAGACTCCGCCCATAGAATAATCTTGGTCACTTCTTCCATCGCTAGGGAACTCCTTGTTCCCCCCTGATGGTTGATGTACGCAACAGTCGTCATGTTGTCTGATTGAAACCGAATGAACTTGGTCCTCGCTAGCTGAGGCCAAGCCTTGAGAGCATTGAATATCGCTCTCAGTTCCAGAATATTTATCGGTAGAAGAGATTCTTCCCGAGACCAAAGACCCTGAGCTTTCAGGGATCCCCAGACCGCGCCCCAGCCCATCAGACTGGCGTCGGTCGTGACAATGACCCACTCTGGTCTGCGGAATGTCATCCCTCGTGACAGGTTGTCCAGGGACAGCCACCAACGGAGTGAGTCTCTGGTCCTCTGATTTACTTGTATCTTTGGAGACAAGTCTGTATAGTCCCCATTCCACTGACTGAGCATGCACAGTTGTAATGGTCTTAGATGAATGCGCGCAAAAGGAACTATGTCCATTGCCGCTACCATCAACCCGATCACTTCCATGCACTGAGCTACGGAAGGAAGAGGAACGGAATGAAGTATCCGACAAGAGTCCAGAAGCTTTGTCTTTCTGGCCTCTGTTAGAAAAATCCTCATTTCTGAGGAGTCTATAATTGTTCCCAAGAAGGGAACCCTTGTTGACGGGGATAGAGAACTCTTTTCCACGTTCACTTTCCAGCCGTGAGATCTGAGAAAGGCCAGGACGATGTCCGTGTGAGCCTTTGCTCGAGGGAGGGACGACGCTTGAATCAGAATGTCGTCCAGGTAAGGTACTACTGCAATGCCCCTTGGTCTTAGTACCGCTAGAAGGGACCCTAGTACCTTTGTGAAAATCCTTGGAGCAGTGGCTAATCCGAAAGGAAGCGCCACAAACTGGTAATGTTTGTCCAGGAATGCAAACCTTAGGAACCGATGATGTTCCTTGTGGATAGGAATATGTAGATACGCATCCTTTAAATCCACCGTGGTCATGAATTGACCTTCCTGGATGGAAGGAAGGATAGTTCGAATGGTTTCCATCTTGAACGATGGGACCTTGAGAAATTTGTTTAAGATCTTGAGATCTAAGATTGGTCTGAACGTTCCCTCTTTTTTGGGAACTATGAACAGATTGGAGTAGAACCCCATCCCTTGTTCTCTTAATGGAACAGGATGAATCACTCCCATTTTTAACAGGTCTTCTACACAATGTAAGAACGCCTGTCTTTTTATGTGGTCTGAAGACAACTGAGACCTGTGGAACCTCCCCCTTGGGGGAAGTCCCTTGAATTCCAGAAGATAACCCTGGGAGACTATTTCTAGCGCCCAAGGATCCAGAACATCTGTTGCCCAAGCCTGAGCGAAGAGAGAGAGTCTGCCCCCCACCAGATCCGGTCCCGGATCGGGGGCCAATATTTCATGCTGTCTTGGTAGCAGTGACAGGTTTCTTGGCCTGCTTTCCCTTGTTCCAGCCTTGCATTGGTCTCCAAGCTGGCTTGGCTTGAGAAGTATTACCCTCTTGCTTAGAGGACGTAGCACTTTGGGCTGGTCCGTTTTTACGAAAGGGACGAAAATTAGGTCTATTTTTTGCCTTGAAAGGCCTATCCTGAGGAAGGGCGTGGCCCTTACCCCCAGTGATATCAGAGATAATCTCTTTCAAGTCAGGGCCAAACAGCGTTTTCCCCTTGAAAGGAATGTTTAGTAACTTGTTCTTGGAAGACGCATCAGCCGACCAAGATTTCAACCAAAGCGCTCTGCGCGCCACAATAGCAAACCCAGAATTCTTAGCCGCTAACCTAGCCACTTGCAAAGTGGCGTCTAGAGTGAAAGAATTAGCCAATTTGAGAGCATTGATTCTGTCCATAATCTCCTCATAAGGAGGAGAATCACTATCGAGCACCTTAATCAGTTCATCAAACCAGAAATATGCAGCTGTAGTGACAGGGACAATGCATGAAATGGGTTGTAGAAGGTAACCCTGCTGAACAAACATCTTTTTAAGCAAACCTTCTAATTTTTTATCCATAGGATCTTTGAAAGCACAACTATCCTCTATGGGTATAGTGGTGCGTTTGTTTAAAGTAGAAACCGCTCCCTCGACCTTGGGGACTGACTGCCATAAGTCCTTTCTGGGGTCGACCATAGGAAACAAGTTTTTAAATATGGGGGGAGGGACGAAAGGAATACCGGGCCTTTCCCATTCTTTATTAACAATGTCCGCCACCCGCTTGGGTATAGGAAAAGCTTCTGGGAGCCCCGGCACCTCTAGGAACTTGTCCATTTTACATAGTTTCTCTGGAATGACCAACTTTTCACAATCATCCAGAGTGGATAATACCTCCTTAAGCAAAATGCGGAGATGTTCCAACTTAAATTTAAATGTAATCACATCAGATTCAGCCTGATGAGAAATGTTCCCTGAATCAGTAATTTCTCCCTCAGACAAAACCTCCCTGGCCCCCTCAAATTGGATTAGGGGCCCTTCAGAGATATTAATATCAGCGTCGTCATGCTCTTCAGTAACTAAAACAGAGCAGCCACGCTTACGCTGACAAGGGTTCATTTTGGCTAAAATGTTTTTGACAGAATTATCCATTACAGCCGTTAATTGTTGCATAGTAAGGAGTATTGGCGCGCTAGATGTACTAGGGGCCTCCTGAGTGGGCAAGACTCGTGTAGACGAAGGAGGGAATGATGCAGTACCATGCTTACTCCCCTCACTTGAGGAATCATCTTGGGCATCATTGTCATTATCACATAAATCACATTTATTTAAATGAATAGGAATTCTGGCTTCCCCACATTCAGAACACAGTCTATCTGGTAGTTCAGACATGTTAAACAGGCATAAACTTGATAAGAAAGTACAAAAAAAGTTTTAAAATAAAACCGTTACTGTCACTTTAAATTTTAAACTGAACACACTTTGTTACTGCAATTGCGAAAAAACATGAAGGAATTGTTCAAAAATCACCAAATTTTCACCACAGTGTCTTAAAGCCTTAAAAATATTGCACACCAAATTTGGAAGCTTTAACCCTTAAAATAACGGAACCGGAGCCGTTATAAGCTTTAACCCCTTTACAGTCCCTGGTATCTGCTTTGCTGAGACCCAACCAAGCCCAAAGGGGAATACGATACCAAATGACGCCTTCAGAAAGTCTTTTCTAAGTATCAGAGCTCCTCTCACATGCGACTGCATGCCATGCCTCTCAAAAACAAGTGCGCCACACCGGCGCGAAAATGAGACTCTGCTTATGCTTTGGGAAAGCCCCTACGAAATAAGGTGTCTAATACAGTGCCTGCCGATATTATTATATCAAAATACCCAGATAAAATGATTCCTCAAGGCTAAATATGTGCTAATAATGAATCGATTTAGCCCAGAAAAGTCTACAGTCTAAATAAGCCCTTGTAAAGCCCTTATTTACGATCGTAATAAATATGGCTTACCGGATCCCATAGGGAAAATGACAGCTTCCAGCATTACATCGTCTTGTTAGAATGTGTCATACCTCAAGCAGCAAGAGACTGCACACTGTTCCCCCAACTGAAGATAATTGCTCTCAACAGTCCTGTGTGGAACAGCCATGGATTTTAGTTACGGTTGCTAAAATCATTTTCCTCATACAAACAGAAATCTTCATCTCTTTTCTGTTTCTGAGTAAATAGTACATACCAGCACTATTTCAAAATAACAAACTCTTGATTGAATAATAAAAAACTACAGTTAAACACTAAAAAACTCTAAGCCATCTCCGTGGAGATGTTGCCTGTACAACGGCAAAGAGAATGACTGGGGTAGGCGGAGCCTA
The DNA here is from genome assembly GCF_027579735.1 of Bombina bombina. Classification (NCBI taxonomy): domain Eukaryota; kingdom Metazoa; phylum Chordata; class Amphibia; order Anura; family Bombinatoridae; genus Bombina; species Bombina bombina. Next base: position 874,169,108 of record NC_069504.1, read on the forward strand.
GGAGGGATCATGTGACCAGCTTTGCTGGGCTCTTTGCCATTTCCTGTTGGGGAAGAGAATATCCCACAAGTAAGGATGACGCCGTGGACCGGACACACCTATGTTGGAGAAACCACCTTATCTGCATGGACCAGATAGGGCGGAGAACACTGCAGAGCAGATAACTCTGAAACTCTTCTAGCAGAAGAAATTGCAACCTAAAACAAAACTTTCCAAGATAATAACTTAATATCTATGGAATGTAAGGGTTCAAACGGAACCCCTTGAAGAACTGATAGAACTAGATTAAGACTCCAGGGAAGAGTCAAAGGTCTGTAAACAGGCTTGATTCTAACCAGAGCCTGAACAAACGCTTAAACGTCTGGCACAGCTGCCAGCCTTTTGTGAAGTAAAACAGATAAAGCAGAGATCTGTCCCTTCAGAGAACTCGCAGAAAATCCTTTCTCCAAACCTTCTTGTAGAAAGGAAAGAATCTTAGGAATTTTTATCTTGTTCCATGGGAATCCTTTAGATTCACACCAACAGATATATTTTTTCCATATATTATGGTAAATTTTTCTAGTTACAGGCTTTCTAGCCTGAATAAGAGTATCTACTACAGAATCTGAAAACCCACGCTTTGATAAAATCAAGCGTTCAAACTCCAAGCAGTCAGTTGGAGGAAAACCAGATTCGGATGTTCAAATGGACCCTGAATAAGAAGGTCCTGTCTCAAAGGTAGCTTCCATGGTGGAGCCGATGACACATTCACCAGGTCTGCATACCAAGTCCTGCGTGGCCACACAGGAACTATCAAGGTCACCGAAGCCCTCTCCAGATTGATCCTGGCTACCAGCCTGGGAATGAGAGGAAACGGTGGGAATACATAAGCTAGGTTGAAGATCCAAGGTGCTACTATTGTATCCAATAGAGTCGCCTTGGGATCCCTGGATTTGGACCCGTAACAAGGGACCATGAAGTTCTGACGAGAGGCCATCAGAACCAAGTCTGGAATGCCCCATAATTGAGTTATTTGGGCAAAGATTTCCAGATGGAGTTCCCACTCCCCCGGATGCTCCTCCATCGCCAGGGAACTCCTTGTTACCCCCTGATGGTTGATATATGTAACAGTCATCATGATGACTGATTGAAACCTTATGAATTTGGCCTTTGCTAGTCTAGGCCAAGCCTTGAGAGCATTGAATATCGCTCTCAGTTCCATTATGTTTATCGGGAGAAGAGAGTCTTCCCGAAACCATAGACCCTGAGTTTTCAGGGGTTCCCAGACCGCGCCCCAGCCCACCAGACTGGCGTCGGTCGTGACAATGACCTATTCTGGTCTGCGGAAGCTCATTCCCTGTGACAGGTTGTCCAGGGTCAGCCACCAACGGAGTGAATCTCTGGTTATTTGATCTACTTGTATCGTCGGAGACAAGACTGTATAATCCCCATTCCACTGTCTGAGCATGCCCAGGTGCAATGGTCTTAGATGAATTCGTGCAAAAGGAACTATGTCCATTGCCGCAACCATCAACCCTATTACTTCCATGGACTGCGCTGTGGAAGGAATAAGAACAGAATGAAGTACCTGACAAGAGCTTAGAAGTTTTGATTTTCTGGCCTCTGTCAGAAAAACCTTCATTTCTAAGGAAACTATTATTGTTCCCAAGAAGGGAACTCTTGTTGACGGGGACAGAGAACTTTTTTCTATGTTCACTTTCCACCTGTGAGATCTGAGAAAGGCTAGGACAATGTCCGTATGAGCCCTTGCTTTTGACAGAGACGACACCTGAATCAGGATGTCGTCCAAGTAAGGTACTACTGCAATGCCCCTTGGTCTTAGCACCGCTAGAAGGGACCCTAGTACCCTTGTGAAAATCCTTGGAGCAGCGGCTAATCCGAATGGAAGTGCCACAGGTAATGCTTGTCCAGAAAGGCGAACCTTAGGAACCGAAAATGTTCCTTGTGGATAGGAATACGTAGGTACGCATCCTTTAAGTCCACCGTGGTCATGAATTGACCTTCCTGGATGGTAGAAAGGATCGTTCGAATGGTTTCCATTTTGAATGATGAAACCCTTAGAAACTTGTTTAGAATCTTGAGATCTAAAATAGGTCTGAATGTTCCCTCTTATTTGGGAATTATGAACAGGTTGGAGTAAAAAACCCATCCCTTGTTCTCCTAATGGAACAGGATGAATCACTCCCATGCTTAACAGGTCTTCTACACAGTGTAAGAATGCCTGTTCGAAGATAATTGAGACCCGTGGAACCTTCCCCTTGGGAGTAGTTCCCTGAATTCCAGGAGATAACCTTGAGAAACTATTTCTAGCGCCCAAGGATCCTGAACATCTCTTGCCCCAACCTGAGCAAAGAGAGAAAGTCTGCCCCCCACCAGATCCTTCCCAGATCGGGGGCCAACACTTCATGCTGTTTTGGTAGCAGTGGCAGGTGACTTGGCCTGCTTACCCTTGTTCCAGCCTTGCATCGGCCTCCAGGCTGGCTTGGTTTGAGAAGTATTACCCTCTTGCTTAGAGGGTGTAGAATTTGAGGCTGGTCCGTTTCTGCGAAAGGGACGAAAATTTGGCCTATTTTTAGCCTTAAAAGACCTATCCTGTGGGAGGGCGTGGCCCTTTCCCCCAGTGATGTCTGAAATAATCTCTTTCAAGTCAGGGCCAAACAGTGTTTTACCCTTGAAAGGGATGTTAAGCAAAAGCGCTCTGCGCGCCACGATAGCAAACCCTGAATTATTCGCCGCTAATCTAGCTAATTGCAAAGCGGCATCTAAAATAAAAAAGAGTTAGTCAATTTAAGAGCTTGAACTCTGTCCAAAACCTCCTCGTACGAAGATTCTTTATTAAGCGACTTTTCTAGTTCTTCGAACCAGAAACACGCAGCTGTAGTGACAGGAACAATGCATGAAATTGGTTGTAGAAGGTAACCTTGCTGAACAAACATCTTTTTAAGCAAACCCTCTAACCTTTAATCCATAGGATCTTGAAAGCACAACTATCTTCTATAGGAATAGAAGTGCGTTTGTTTAGAGTAGAAACCGCCCCCTCGACCTTGGGGACTGTATGCTATAAGTCCTTTCTGGGGTCGACTATAGGAAACTAATTTCTTAAATATAGGGGGAGGACAAAGGGTATGCCGGGCCTTTCCCACTCCTTATTTACTATGTCCGCCACCCGCTTGGGTATAGGAAAAACATCGGGGGGCACCGGAACCTCTAGGAACTTGTCCATCTTACCTAATTTCTCTGGAATGACCAAATTGTCACAATCATCCAGAGTAGATAATACCTCCTTAAGTAGTGCGTGGAGATGTTGAAATTTAAATTTAAAAGTTACAATATCAGGTTCTGCTTGTTGAGAAATTTTCCCTGAATCTGAAATTTCTCCCTCAGACAAAACCTCCCTCCTGGCCCCTTCAGATAGGTGTGAGGGTATGTCAGAAAAGATATCATCAGCGTCCTCTTGCTCCTCAGTGTTTAAAACAGAGCAATCACGCTTTCTGATAAGTAGGCATTTTGGAAAAAAATGCATGCAATAGAATTATCCATTACAGCCATTAATTGTTGTATGGTAATAAGTATTGGCGCACTAGATGTACTAGGGGCCTCTTGTGTGGGCAAAACTGGTGTAGACACAGAAGGGGATGATGCAGTACCATGCTTACTCCCCTCATTAGAGGAATCATCTTGGGCAATATCATATCTATGGCATTATTATCCCTACTTTGTTTGGACATTATGACACAAATATATCACATATATTTAAATGGGGAGACACATTGGCTTTCATACATATAGAACATCGTTATCTGATGGTTCAGACATGTTAAACAGGCTTAAACTTGTTAACAAAGCACAAAAAACGTTTTACAATAAAACCGTTACTGTCCCTTTAAATTTTAAACTGAACACACTTTATTACTGAATATGTGAAAAAGTATGAAGGAATTGTTTAAATTTCACCAAAATTTCACCACAGTAACTTAAAGCCTTAAAAGTATTGCACACCAAATTTGAAAGCTTTAACCCTTAAAATAACGGAACCGGAGCCGTTTTTACATTTAACCCCTATACAGTCCCAGGTATCTGCTTTGCTGAGACCCAACCAAGCCCAGAGGGGAATACGATACCAAATGATGCCTTCTATAAGCTTTTTCAGTGGTTCTTAGCTCCTCACACATGCATCTGCATGCCATGCTTTCCAAAAACAACTGCGCATTAGAGGCGCGAAAATGAGGCTCTGTCTATGACTAGAAAAGGCCCCCAGTGAAAAAGGTGTCCAATACAGTGCCTGCCATTTTTATTAAAACAATCCCCAAGATTTAACAACTATTAAAAGTAATAATCTGCCAAATATACTTAGTAAAGTAATCGTTTTAGCCCAGAAAAATGTCTACCAGTTTTTTAAGCCCTAATGAAGCCCTTTATTCTTTTACTTAAACAAAGAAAATGGCTTACCGGTTCCCATAGGGAAAATGACAGCTTCCAGCATTACCGAGTCTTGTTAGAAATGTGTCATACCTCAAGCAGCAAAAGTCTGCTCACTGTTTCCCCCAACTGAAGTTAATTCCTCTCAACAGTCCTGTGTGGAAACAGCCATCGATTTTAGTAACGGTTGCTAAAATCATTTTCCTCTTACAAACAGAAATCTTCATCTCTTTCCTGTTTCAGAGTAAATAGTACATACCAGCACTATTTTAAAATAACAAACTCTTGATTGAAGAATAAAAACTACATTTAAACACCAAAAAACTCTAAGCCATCTCCGTGGAGATGTTGCCTGTACAACAGCAAAGAGAATGACTGGGGAAGGCGGAGCCTAGGAGGGATCATGTGACCAGCTTTGCTGGGCTCTTTGCCATTTCCTGTTGGGGAGGAGAATATCCCACAAGTAAGGATGACGCCGTGGACCGGACACACCTATGTTGGAGAAAAGACAATATCCTAGGAATCCTAACCTTACTCCAAGAGTAACCTTTGGATTCGCACCAATAAAGGTATTTACGCCATATCTTATGGTAAATCTTTCAGGTAACAGGCTTCCTAGCCTGTATTAAGGTATCAATAACTGACTCAGAAAAACCACGTTTTGATAAAATCAAGCGTTCAATTTCCAAGCAGTCAGCTTCAGAGAAGTTAGATTTTGATGTTTGAAAGGACCCTGTATCAGAAGGTCCTGTTTCAGAGGTAGAGACCAAGGTGGACAGGATGACATGTCCACCAGGTCTGCATACCAAGTCCTGCGTGGCCATGCAGGTGCTATTAGAATAACTGATGCTCTCTCCTGCTTGATTCTGGCAATCAATCGAGGAAGCATCGGGAAGGGTGGAAACACATAAGCCATCCTGAAGGTCCAAGGTGCTGTCAAGGCATCTATCAGGACCGCTCCCGGATCCCTGGATCTGGACCCGTAACGAGGAAGCTTGGCGTTCTGTCGAGACGCCATGAGATCTATGTCTGGTTTGCCCCAATGACGAAGTATTTGGGCAAAGACCTCCGGATGAAGTTCCCACTTCCCCGGATGAAAAGTCTGACGACTTAAAAAATCCGCCTCCCAGTTCTCCACTCCCGGGATGTGGATTGCTGACAGGTGGCAAGAGTGAGACTCTGCCCAGCGAATTATCTTTGATACTTCCATCATTGCTAGGGAGCTTCTTGTCCCTCCCTGATGGTTGATGTAAGCTACAGTCGTGATGTTGTCCGACTGAAACCTGATGAACCCCCGAGTTGTCAACTGGGGCCAAGCCAGGAGGGCATTGAGAACTGCTCTCAATTCCAGAATGTTTATTGGTAGGAGACTCTCCTCCTGATTCCATTGTCCCTGAGCGTTCAGAGAATTCCAGACGGCGCCCCAACCTAGAAGGCTGGCGTCTGTTGTTACAATTGTCCAGTCTGGCCTGCTGAATGGCATCCCCCTGGACAGATGTGGCCGAGAAAGCCACCATAGAAGAGAATTTCTGGTCTCTTGATCCAGATTCAGAGAAGGGGACAAGTCTGAGTAATCCCCATTCCACTGACTTAGCATGCACAATTGCAGCGGTCTGAGGTGTAGGCGTGCAAAGGGTACTATGTCCATTGCCGCTACCATTAAGCCGATTACCTCCATGCATTGAGCCACTGACGGGTGTTGAATGGAATGAAGGACACGGCATGCACTTTGAAGTTTTGTTAACCTGTCTTCTGTCAGGTAAATTTTCATTTCTACAGAATCTATAAGAGTCCCCAGGAAGGGAACTCTTGTGAGTGGAGAGAGAGAACTTTTCTTTTCGTTCACCTTCCATCCATGCGACCTTAGAAATGCCAGTACTAACTCTGTATGAGACTTGGCAGTTTGAAAGCTTGAAGCTTGTATCAGAATGTCGTCTAGGTACGGAGCTACCGAAATTCCTCGCGGTCTTAGTACCGCCAGAAGAGCACCCAGAACCTTTGTGAAGATTCTTGGAGCTGTAGCCAATCCGAATGGAAGAGCTACAAACTGGTAATGCCTGTCTAAGAAGGCAAACCTTAGATACCGGTAATGATCTTTGTGAATCGGTATGTGAAGGTAAGCATCTTTTAAATCCACTGTGGTCATGTACTGACCCTTTTGGATCATGGGTAAAATTGTCCGAATAGTCTCCATTTTGAACGATGGAACTCTTAGGAATTTGTTTAGGATCTTTAAATCCAGGATTGGCCTGAAAGTTCCCTCTTTTTTGGGAACCACAAACAGATTTGAGTAAAACCCTTGTCCCTGTTCCGACCGTGGAACTGGATGGATTACTCCCATTAACAAAAGCTCTTGTACGCAGCGTAGAAACGCTTCTTTCTTTGTTTGGTTTGTTGACAACCTTGACAGATGAAATCTCTCTCTTGGAGGAGAGTATTTGAAGTCCAGAAGGTATCCCTGAGATATTATCTCTAGCGCCCAGGGATCCTGGACATCTCTTGCCCAAGCCTGGGCGAAGAGAGAAAGTCTGCCCCCCACTAGATCCGATCCCGGATCGGGGGCCCTCAATTCATGCTGTTTTAGGGGCAGCAGCAGGTTTCCTGGCCTGCTTGCCCTTGTTCCAGGACTGGTTAGGTCTCCAGCCTTGTCTGTAGCGAGCAACAGATCCTTCCTGTTTTGGAGCAGAGGAAGTTGATGCTGCTCCTGCTTTGAAATTCCGAAAGGAACGAAAATTAGACTGTCTAGCCTTAGGTTTGGCTCTGTCTTGAGGCAGGGCATGGCCTTTACCTCCTGTAATGTCAGCGATAATTTCTTTCAAACCGGGCCCAAATAAGGTCTGCCCCTTGAAAGGTATATTAAGTAATTTAGACTTAGAAGTAACGTCAGCTGACCAGGATTTTAGCCACAGTGCTCTGCGCGCCTGAATGGCGAATCCGGAATTCTTAGCCGTAAGTTTAGTTAAATGTACTACGGCATCCGAAATGAATGAATTAGCTAGCTTAAGGACTCTAAGCTTGTCCGTAATCTCATCCAGAGTAGCTGAACTAATGGTCTCTTCCAGAGACTCAAACCAGAATGCCGCCGCAGCCGTGACCGGTGCAATGCATGCAAGGGGTTGCAATATAAAACCTTATTGAACAAACATTTTCTTAAGGTAACCCTCTAACTTTTTATCCATTGGATCTGAAAAGGCACAGCTATCCTCCACCGGGATAGTGGTACGCTTAGCTAAAGTAGAAACTGCTCCTTCCACCTTAGGGACCGTTTGCCATAAGTCCCGTGTGGTGGTGTCTATTGGAAACATCTTTCTAAATATCGGAGGGGGTGAGAACGGCACACCGGGTCTATCCCACTCCTTAGTAACAATTTCAGTTAGTCTCTTAGGTATAGGAAAAACGTCAGTACTCGATGGTACCGCAAAATATTTATCCAACCTACACATTTTCTCTGGTATTGCAACTGTGTTACAATCATTCAGAGCCGCTAACACCTCCCCTAGTAATACACGGAGGTTTTCCAGCTTAAATTTAAAATTTGAAATATCTGAATCCAATATGTTTGGATCAGAACCGTCAGCCGCAGAAAGAAGCTCTCCGTCCTCATGTTCTGCAAGTTGTGACGCAGTATCTGACATGGCCCTAGCATTATCAGCGCACTCTGTTCTCACCCCAGAGTGATCACGCTTACCTCTTAGTTCTGGTAATTTAGCCAAAACTTCAGTCATAACAGTAGCCATATCCTGTAATGTTATTTGTAATGGCCGCCCAGATGTACTCGGCGCCACAATATCACGCACCTCCTGAGCGGGAGATGCAGGTACTGTCACGTGAGGCGAGTTAGTCGGCATAACTCTCCCCTCGTTGTTTGGTGAAATGTGTTCAATTTGTACAGATTGACTTATTTAAAGTAGCATCAATACAGTTAGTACATAAATTTCTATTGGGCTCCACTTCGGCATTAGCACATATAGCACAGATGTCTTCCTCTGAATCAGACATGTTTAACACACTAGCAAATAAACTAGCAACTTGGAAATACTATTCAAGTAAAATACTATGATATGAAAACGTACTGTGCCTATAAGAAGCACAGAAAGAGTTATGACAGTTGAAAATTAATAAACTGAAAAGGTTATAGCATCAAATCTTTGTAAAAAACACAATTTTAGCAAAGGCTTGTTCCCATTAGCAAAGGATAACTAACCCTGATAGTATAAAAAAAAGTTACAGAATAAACGTTTTTTATCACAGTCAACTACAATCTCACAGCTCTGCTGTGAGGATTACCTCCCTCAAAACAAGTTTTGAAGACCCCTGAGTTCTGTAGAGATGAACCGGATCATGCAGGAAATACAATGAGCTTCTGACTGAATTTTTTGATGCGTAGCAAAAGCGCCAAAAAAGGCCACTCCCCCTCACACACAACAGTGAGAGAGATCAGTAAACTGTCATAAATTAGATCAAGCAACTGCCAAGTGGAAAAAAATAGTGCCCAAACATTTTATTCACCCAGTACCTCAGAAAATGAAAACTATTTTACATTCCAGCAAAAAACGTTTAACATAAATTAAGAGTTATTAAACAGCCTGTTGCCAGTCCCTGCAAATTAGGCTAAAGTCTTATGTACACAGTGCAATTCCAGTGAAGTACCATTCCCCAGAATACTGAAGTGTAAAATATACATACATGACAGCCTGATACCAGATGCTGCTACTGCATTTAAGGCTGAGTTTACATTATATCGGTATGGCAGGATTTTCTCATCAATTCCATTGTCAGAAAATAATAAGCTGCTACATACCTCTTTGCAGATTAATCTGCCCGCTGTCCCCTGATCTGAAGTTTACCTCTCCTCAGATGGCCGAGAAACAGCAATATGATCTTAACTACTCCGGCTAAAATCATAGTAAAAACTCAGGTAGATTCTTCTTCAAATTCTACCAGAGAAGGAATAACACACTCCGGTGCTATTATAAAATAACAAACTTTTGATTGAAGGTATAAAACTAAGTATAATCACCATAGTCCTCTCACACATCCTATCTAGTCGTTGGGTGCAAGAGAATGACTGGGAGTGACGTAGAGGGGAGGAGCTATATGGCAGCTCTGCTGGGTGAATCCTCTTGCACTTCGTGTTGGGGAGGAGTAATATCCCAGAAGTAATGATGACCCGTGGACTGATCACACTTAACAGGAGAAATACATATTTATATACATATATATATATATACACACATATATATATATATATATATATATATATACACACACACACACACACACACACATCTTTTAACATGTATATGTATGTATAAGCCCTTTGCAGTCCATTTTTTCTAACACCTGAGACCTCATATTTTTGAGCTCATAACTTTTATGCAATACTTTTTTTTACTCATGTTTATTAGATGGGGTTATGATTGTAAATGTATTTTTGATGTGTTCTGTGACGCTTTTTATTTGAGCGTAACAATTAACCATAGCTCTGGGGTTGTGCTATCAGGCTGCGCGTTAAAGTCAATTACGCTCAAGCGATTGCGTTTAATTTCAACTTGTAATACGCGCTCTCCTAGTGACACTCGCAAGCAGCCGCGATAAACCCAATATTGCTTAGGCGCAACTGTTAGTGCACCACTCGTAATCTGGCTCTAAATAAATGCTACCTGGAATGATATATTTATACAAATATTAGCCTGTAAATGGTAAGTATATTTTTAAATTATGTTAGTTGTTAAAATATTGAAAAAAGTGTATTTTCGGGGTCCATAAAGCAATGGGTGCCGCCATATTGAAACCTAGGTTTCCTTCTCTGTTGAGGTCAATTAGGGACAACTATAAATGAGTTGCTAGAGAAGCAGCCAATGGCTGTGAGGAATATAGTAGTATTTAGTCCGGAGTCTACATATCGTGGGATTTCCTTTTAGAAGAAATGCAGAGTTAAATTACAGGAAAGGGGGATAAAACAGAATTTATGTTTACCTGATAAATTACTTTCTCCAACGGTGTGTCCGGTCCACGGCGTCATCCTTACTTGTGGGATATTCTCTTCCCCAACAGGAAATGGCAAAGAGCCCAGCAAAGCTGGTCACATGATCCCTCCTAGGCTCCGCCTACCCCAGTCATTCGACCGACGTTAAGGAGGAATATTTGCATAGGAGAAACCATATGGTACCGTGGTGACTGTAGTTAAAGAAAATAAATTATCAGACCTGATTAAAAAAACCAGGGCGGGCCGTGGACCGGACACACCGTTGGAGAAAGTAATTTATCAGGTAAACATAAATTCTGTTTTCTCCAACATAGGTGTGTCCGGTCCACGGCGTCATCCTTACTTGTGGGAACCAATACCAAAGCTTTAGGACACGGATGAAGGGAGGGAGCAAATCAGGTCACCTAAATGGAAGGCACCACGGCTTGCAAAACCTTTCTCCCAAAAATAGCCTCAGAAGAAGCAAAAGTATCAAACTTGTAAAATTTGGTAAAAGTGTGCAGTGAAGACCAAGTCGCTGCCCTACATATCTGATCAACAGAAGCCTCGTTCTTGAAGGCCCATGTGGAAGCCACAGCCCTAGTGGAATGAGCTGTGATTCTTTCGGGAGGCTGCCGTCCGGCAGTCTCGTAAGCCAATCTGATGATGCTTTTAATCCAAAAAGAGAGAGGTAGAAGTTGCTTTTTGACCTCTCCTTTTACCAGAATAAACAACAAACAAGGAAGATGTTTGTCTAAAATCCTTTGTAGCATCTAAATAGAATTTTAGAGCGCGAACAACATCCAAATTGTGCAACAAACGTTCCTTCTTTGAAACTGGTTTCGGACACAGAGAAGGTACGATAATCTCCTGGTTAATGTTTTTGTTAGAAACAACTTTTGGAAGAAAACCAGGTTTAGTACGTAAAACCACCTTATCTGCATGGAACACCAGATAAGGAGGAGAACACTGCAGAGCAGATAATTCTGAAACTCTTCTAGCAGAAGAAATTGCAACTAAAAACAAAACTTTCCAAGATAATAACTTAATATCAACGGAATGCAAGGGTTCAAACGGAACCCCCTGAAGAACTGAAAGAACTAAATTGAGACTCCAAGGAGGAGTCAAAGGTTTGTAAACAGGCTTAATTCTAACCAGAGCCTGAACAAAGGCTTGAACATCTGGCACAGCAGCCAGTTTTTTGTGAAGTAACACCGACAAGGCAGAAATCTGTCCCTTCAGGGAACTTGCAGATAATCCTTTTTCCAATCCTTCTTGAAGGAAGGATAGAATCCTAGGAATCTTAACCTTGTCCCAAGAGAATCCTTTAGATTCACACCAACAGATATATTTTTTCCAAATTTTGTGGTAAATCTTTCTAGTTACAGGCTTTCTGGCCTGAACAAGAGTATCAATAACAGAATCTGAGAACCCTCGCTTCGATAAAATCAAGCGTTCAATCTCCAAGCAGTCAGCTGGAGTGAAACCAGATTCGGATGTTCGAACGGACCCTGAACAAGAAGGTCTCGTCTCAAAGGTAGCTTCCAAGGTGGAGCCGATGACATATTCACCAGATCTGCATACCAAGTCCTGCGTGGCCACGCAGGAGCTATCAAGATCACCGACGCCCTCTCCTGATTGATCCTGGCTACCAGCCTGGGGATGAGAGGAAACGGCGGGAACACATAAGCTAGTTTGAAGGTCCAAGGTGCTACTAGTGCATCCACTAGAGCCGCCTTGGGATCCCTGGATCTGGACCCGTAGCAAGGAACTTTGAAGA